>NC_057810.1:300718173-300835973 GCF_018294505.1 Triticum aestivum | reverse complement strand
TGCGGGGAGGTTTTTTTTTTTAGGGTTTCGGACGGGGGAAGAAGAGATCCGAATGGAGGGGGGTATAAATAGGCATAGAGGGAGCTAGGAGAGTCCAAATGAGGTGCGGTTTTCGCCCACACGATCGTGATCGAACGCTCTAGGACATGGAGCAGAGTTTGGTGGGTTTTGGGCCAAATTTGGGGGGTGTTGGGCTGAAACACACACGAGGCCTTTTCGGTCCCTCGGTTAACCGTTGGAGTATCAAACGAAGTCCAAATGACCCGAAACTTGACAGGCGGTCTACCGGTAGTAAACCAAGGCCGCTTGGCAAGACTCGGTCCAATCCGGAAATGTTTAAACCCCACACAAGAAAGAAAGGTAGAAATGACCACCGGAGGAGAACGAAACGCCGGAATGCAAAACGGACAACGGGGAAAATGCTCGAATGCATGAGATGAACATGTATGCAAATGCAATGCGCGTGACGACATGGTAAGAGATGCACGAAAAAAAAGAAAACAACACACGGAGACAAAGACCCAAACCCGAAAAATAACTATAACTTAGCGCCGGAGACGGCAAGAGTTGGATACAAATATGGAAAGTATATCTGGGGCGTTACACCACCCCCGGGCACCTGCACCGCACACCCCTGGGTGCCCGCACCCCCCCAAATCAGCCCACTACAAACACCATTTTGGCCATAACTTCCACCTCCTAAGTCCGTTTTCGCGTTCTTTAGCTCGTTTATAAGCTCTTGACATCCCCCATCCACTCATCCCACTACCACCACCATTAGCCCCCATCCAAAAAATCATCACAAAAACACCCACCTTCCGCATTTGACCGATTTTGTGTTGCCATTTGCGTTTCCTAAGGTGTTTCGGCTACTTAGGAGCGTGTGACATCTTCGTCACCATCATCGACTCGGAGTCATCTTCATCGCTAACCGTAAGAAAGGACGGTAACCTCGACAACACTTACTCCTTACCTTGATTTTGCACTGATAGCCCGAGCCACTTGGCGTCGGTTACCCATTGAGACTAGCAAGTTGAGAATTGCCGGGCCACGCTATTGTGCACCATAGTGATCGTGTTATCATCTTAGTGCCATAAGTCTCTCCCGTGCATATCATACATACTTGTCTCATATCTTACTCGGCTCGAGCATCAAGCATAGAGAAAAAAGAGAGAAGAAAAGCTTTTAAGCAAAAGAGCAGAAACAAAGAGCTTGTAAGCAATAGAGTGAGCCATTTCCATACCTATATCATCTTGGTTATCGCATATATACCATAGTTGGGATTGAAGACGACACGGTTCTCTCATAGGTAGGTGCACAAGCGTATCTTGCCCATTTGAGCAATCGAGCTAGTGTCTCTCGAGCATTCGCACAACAAGAGCATTTTCCGTGGTTGCACATTTTGAGCTTACTCCTTGGTTGTGCGGATCCCATCTATCTTCCGTGCGTGTGTACCTAGTGATACCTTTGGGTTTGATCTATTTGCTTTACTTGCATTTTTGTGAACCTTCTCAACCTTATTGTTATCTTGACTAACATTTGCTCGAAATTTTTGCCACCATCCTAACCGAGGTACTCCATAAGCCTCTTACTTGTAGGTGTGAGAAACAAACCCGGTTCCAATTCTCCTATTGTGGCATTACATTGAGTGACACTTGTTACATCTTCAATCCTCGGAGAAGGTAACTTTGGTATTGTTCTCTCACTTTCCTACTCACCCCACTTCGTTATGATGGATAGGCCAAGCGCATTGTCGAACCCACTTTTCGAGGAGCAAGGTGATCATTCCAGATATGTCTCCAAGAGCCACTTCTTCATCGCGCAACAAGCGCTTCATCAAGAAAACGTCGTATTGGGTGAACGCTTGGAACAACTCGCCTCCGACCTTCGCCAAAACATCGACGACAAATTCAACACACAAATGGAAGAGCTCCGCAACATAATTGTTCGACGCCCATCTTCCTCATCGGCTTCTTCAAGACGACACCACTCAAGTCACCGTACAAGTCGACAATCTTTGGACTACTCTTCTTTTGATGCAAGTCCACCATGAGCTCGCCCTCCTCGACGTGATCATCATCAAGCTCAAGAAAATCCATTCCATGGCAATGGAATACAAGACCAAGTTCGAGCATGTGAATGGATGCGACACCAAGTCCCTCATGGAGCCATGGAGCAAGAGCAAATACCTCCACAAGTACCACATCAAGCCCCTCAAGACGGTGATGCACTTCGACAAGCACAAGAGCAACATGAAGCACAAGCCCTCGACCGTGAAGCTCAAGCACTTGAAGCACAACAAGCTCTTAGCGAGGCCACTAGAGCCGTTGAAGTCCGCAACCGCCAAGTGCGAGAACAAGAGGAAGCTTTTCGACACGAGATACAAGAAGAAGCCGCCAGACGCGAAGAACTACAAGAAAGGCGCAACCAAGCGCACATTCCTTACCCTCCTCCAAGACAAGAGCGACACCAAGTGGAACAAGTGCTTCAAGACCCTCCTCCACGCCAAGAGCGACATCATGAGGAATGAGCATTTGAGGACTTTCCAAGGCAAGAGCGATATCACAACCGCTATCGAGATGAAGAACTCCGCTACAGCAAACTCAAGTTCACCATGCCAAAGTTCTCCGGAAGAAATGATCCCGAAGAATATCTCTCTTGGGCATTGAAGGTGGACAAGATTTTTCGCCTCCACAACTATGATGAAGAAAAGAAGATAGCATGGCCTCCCTCGAGTTCCAAGACTACGTCCTCATTTGGTGGGAACAAGTGATCGAGCGACGACATACAAGAGGCGAACCACCAATCACAACTTGGGAAGCCATGAAGGAAGTCATGAGGGCCCTCTTTGTGCCTAATCACTAAACTCGAGATCTTTTCCAGAAGTTGCAACTCCTCAAGCAAGGCACCAAGACGGTGGAAGAATACTACCAAGAAATGGAGATTGCCATGATACGACCCAATGTCAAGGAAGATGATGAGCAAACAATGGCACGCTTCTTAAACGGCCTCAACCACCCAATCAAGCGGATCGCCGACTTCCAACCATACTCCAACCTTCTTGAGCTAGTTTATCAAACGACCAAGGCCGAGCGACAAGTGCAAGATGACTTCAAATACGCGAAGTACTCGTCCAAGACCTACAGCTCCTACTCTCAAGCTCCCGTGACTTCGGCACCTCCTACATCAACTCGAGCATCACCAAGTACCAACGACAAGTCAAGTTCCAAGCAAGTGGCACCTTCCTCGACTCGTCCTCCAGCAAGCACCTACAAATGCAAGACTCCTTCATCTTCGGCGCCTCCAGATGATCCCGTCAAGACAAGTTCAATCAAGTGCTTCACATGTGGCGGCTGAGGCCACAAGTCCTTCCAATGCACCAACAAGCGAACAATGATCTTCAATGATGATGGCACATATGACTCAATGAGTGAAGAAGAAATGGAAGCCATTGAGCACGTGGCCATGCACCAGCGCGTGAACAAAGATGAAGATGACCAAGTCTTTTGTGACAATGATTCAAGTCCCTCTCTCGTGGTCTCCAAGGTCTTGACGCTTCAACACCACCAAGAAGAATACCAATGGTGCCACATCTTCCACATCGAGGCCGGCATCAATGTAAGGTCCGTCAAGGTCATCGCCGATGGAGGTAGTTGCCACAATTTGGCAAGTGAAGAACTATGCTCCAAGCTTCAATTGGTCCAGAGGAAGCATCCGCACCCTTACAAGGTTCAATGGCTAAGCGACTCCGGCACTATCTGAGTTGAGCATACGGTCCAAGTCTCCTTCAAAATTGGTGCATATGAGGACACTTTGGAGTGTGATGTGGTCCCAATGACCGTTTGCCACCTCCTTCTTGGTCGACCATGGCAATTCGACCATGGTGTTATCCACAATGGGCATACCAATCACTATAGCTTCGAGACGAAATGAAAGGAATATGTGCTATGACCTATGTCTCCTAGTCAAGTGATAGCCGACAAGCAAGCCACCCATCATGGAGAGAAGAGTGAGAAAGTGAGCCACCCAAACGTGAGTGAGAGCCACAAGCCAAACTTGAGCGCTGAAGGCGTCCTGGACTAGGGGGTACTCATCACGTCGTCTCCCAATCAGTTGGATTGGGCCGAGGACCCCCATGGCTGTATACTCATGGGCCAGTCCGGACAGCTGCCGAATACAAGGAAGATTCCACAAGACTTGGCGATCAAGACAAGGACCCCTCCCCCACCGGCGTATTCGACTAGGACTCTTGTTATCTTAGGCCTCTGGTGCATTATATAAACCAGGGCCAAGCTAGTCGATAGATAGACAGCAATCATACCATGTCTAGCCTCTAGGGTTTAGCCTCCTTGATCTCGTGGTAGATCTACTCTTGTACTACCTATATCATCAATATCAATCAAGTAGGAGTAGGGTTTTACCTCCATCGAGAGGGCCCGAACCTGGGTAAAAACATCGTGTCCCTCGTCTCCTGTTACCATCCGCCTAGACGCACAGTTCGGGACCCCCTACCCGAGATCCGCCGGTTTTGACACCAACATTGGTGCTTTCATTGAGAGTTTCGCTGTGTGTTCGGCAAAAGGTCGATGGCTCGCCTGCAGATCAACTGCGACTTCGGCATCGTCGTCACCAGCTCGATTGGTCACCTTGGTTCGACCAAGGACTGCGCCCTACCTCCGATCGTCATGTTCGGATGAGGGCCTTCATCAACATCAACTCCGATCTCTATCTAGATCATGGAGGAATCATCCAGGGAGCCCGGGGGCTCAATGCCAACATTGCCCTCGGGTGACCATGCTGTTTTTCTGGACAGCGAACTTGTGTCCGCCGCCACCGCCTCCTCAATTGTCGTTTTAATGATTGCTTCAGTGGAATTGAGTCTAAAACAACCCTGGAAAATTTCGTCGAGTTCCGATGGAGGAATCTCCGGCAATCTCCGATATACCGGAGCCGTATTGAATCTGGACGAGAATCCGGATGAGTTTAGGGCGTGGTGTCCAGCTTCTAGCTCGGACGTCCTTTGGAAGATCCAACCGTCGATCGGCTGCGGAATTCCTATATCTTCCACCCCTCAACATTTCATCTCGATCTGACTGTCCAAACTCCGGGAACCTTCCGATTAGTGCATCACTTTTCGGATCTGTTTTCTGCGCGAAAACGAATCCGACCCGAGTTCGTCTTTTTTACGAACGTGATTTCGGACATCCTTTTTGAAGGAAGTTTTGTATGGAGTATTGTGTTTTGTTCCCGAACACATCCCACTAACTTTAAAATCTTTCGAACATGATCTTCAACATCATGCTGGTGTCAAACCAGTCCGGCAATATTGCTCCACGGTTGCCGACCTGCGCTAGACACGTCGTCACTTTGTTGAGCCGAGCTCAACTTCTTTGAATCATCATCTCGGCAAGCCGAACAAGATTTCAGCACCGCGAAGGATAAATCATCATCAACATTGCCACCCCATGGATTACATGGAGCGGGCACATCGGCATCACCGCACGGTCACTTCATCGAGCCGGCATTGACCACGTCATGACCTGCATCGGCAGGGCCGCACTATTGCTTCTTCAAGCCAGTGTCCATCACGCCGATCTACTTTGACTCATCGTCTGACATCGAGGCTTCGACGTCTCGGCTGGACCGGGGGCTTCGCCATCTCTTCATCAACCTACTCCGGTGACTTTGGCGTCACCGGCCGACCAGCTTCGTCACGATTAGCTGGACCAAGGGCTTTGCCTCGCCAAGCCTACCTTTGTCGGCATTGCCATGCCGTCGCTCTATCGCCCATCAGGCAATGGGTGTGCGGATCGAGTCCCAATTTTGGGAATTACATTTCTTCAGATTGCTACAACAAATAAACCAGGTGCTATTAATCCTAGTATTTTCGCTTGTTTGGGGTCATTTTTCCCAAGGAATTATTACTCTGGTTTGTCCATCATATGTACGCAGGTCTATCAGATGGCGGTCGCATTAACGATGATCGCACGGTGGTTCGGTCAGTTTCCATACATAGTCCGGTGAACGCCGCATCCGGAACTCGAACCGACCTATGAATTCAGCCTTTGTCATGCCTTTACCGCAACACGCTGATGCCCTGCATCGACATTGACTTCGGCGCCAGGCCATATTTCTTCTATAACTCATTTTGCATAAATTATTTATTATGCAACGATTTTTTGTATTATTATTACTATTATCTCCTTTTGTGCACAGGAAAATGATCCAGCCGGACTATATCCTTTGGCGTCACCTTGGCTGGACGGGGGGCTTCGTCAACACTTCATTACCCCATGCCGGGGACTTCGGCATCACTCTGCCGACCTGCATTGCCCGTGCTATGTCACCACTTCGGAGTGCCAAGCTCTTTGCTCCGCCACCTTGGCACCAGCTTGGGGGATGGAACCTTGTCCCGCATCAAGCTCGGACCACGTCATCAATACTGAACACATTAACCAGCTAAGTTGCATTCATGCTCAAAGTTTTAATTTTTAACTTGTGTTCGGTTCGGCCAAGCATTATACTTTTTTGGAAAAAAGTTGCTTGTAAACAATTTTTCTTGTCCAAACTTCGTTTGTGACACACAAATTCAAATACCCCGTTCACTTGGGGGCTTCCTTCATGAAGCTTTTTCCTCTTGCATATGATTATACTTGTACGGCTTCGTTCCTTGTTCGTGTATTACGCCAAAATATGCACCATATTGACTTAAGCGCTTTGCAAGCTGGGTTGCCTGGCTCCTGTGCTTACCCCTACGTTCCCGATTGTTCGGCTACGGAGTAAAGGGAGCACCTCTGCGATTGTCACGACCGGGTCCTCCGAGCTCTGACCTCAGACTGGGTGAAGCCGAAAGCTAGCGCTCTTATTGTTTTCAATCATGGTCGGCACACAATGGAACTCATGAGTACAAAAAATCTATTGCACAAGTCTCATAGTAATAATGAGCACCTAAGAAAGGTATCAGTGGGGGTACTATTTTCTTCGAAGATGCTTCTTACACTTTTTTAGTAATATAGCATAAGTTCCTTGAGCGCACTTTGTCTGTTACAGCCTTATGGCCTGATTGCCTGGTTATCGGAAACACAGTTGATATTCTCGACAAGTGGAGTACATAACACTTTTCGGCCCTTGCCGAAGAGGGAGAAGCTGACGGTCGGTTAAGACGCGTATAAAGTTCGGGTGAACATAGATATGATATAGTACTTCAGTACATACAATCATTCTTTTACCCAAGTCACTTGGGGGCTCTTAAGTTTATTTGAGCCGTTTTATAATAAGTGTTTTTCTTCTTAGTTGTTGCAAAGTTATTATTACTATTTATCGCTCCTTTTTTCGACGCGAGTGTGCGGTCAATAGCCGGGGCGCCTAATTTCTATCTCAAAGCCGCTAAAGTTTGCTAAACTGGCCTAACAAGAAGTACTCCGCATTCGCGATAGGAGGTTGACGCCATAGGCTGACCCGCTTGAAGTCTCGAGATAGGATGTGTCATGTTAAAGCACGGCAGAAGCACTTCTTTTTTCCAATTTTCGATTTGGCACCGAACACTTGATCTAGTTCGGACATTAAACTTTTGAATAAGTTTTCTGGCTTTTCGAGCCTATGGCACTCTTAAACTATTTATGCGTTTCTAGCATTAGTCTCACAGTGCAACGCCGGACACCTTTAGGGATTCGGCAAAAACATTCTCGGATATTGCTATATATGCATCGGTTTCGAGTTGTGTCTTCGGTCAATAGTTGGATTGCCCGGCTCCTGTGTTTGCCACCTACGTTCCGCTTTGTTCGGCTAGGTGTGCCAAGGGAGAACCATTGCGATTGTGCTTCCAGCTCGCATGGTCAAGCACCTCAGTGGAGAAAGCCGAAAACTGACTATCACAATAGGCGTAAACTGGTCAGCGATCCGATGACTATATTAAATGATGGGCCATTCATAACATTGGCCGAAGTGTTTATGGCTTGACCTCGACTATCGCCGAACACTACCGGGGGCTAGTAACTGGCTTCCCAAACTAAATCCTCAATATTTTTCTCTTCCATTAGAGCTCAGGTTTCGTGACCATGCTTAGCATGACAACCCAAAGAAAGGAACCGATAGCGGGACTATTTTCTTTGGAAGACATTTGCTATGTTAAACAGTAATATAATATATCTCTCTTGTACCTTTGTTTATAAAACCGTATGGCCAGATTGCCTTGTTTGTCGTAAATCTTTGCCCACATAAAGGCTTTATAAAGTAGGACAAACACTCCTCGGCTACTGGCCGAGGAGGTTGAAGCCGATTGTCAGTCAACAAAGTTTTGTACAATGCGGATCCGAGCATTAATGACATAAAGTACTTGGATACATAGAGTCATTACACATAATTTGTGATTTTACTAGGGATATCGTTCCTTAATTCGGCCACCCGTGCCCGCCTTAAGGCTCCGGGGCTACTGGGCTTTGGGCTTATTATTTACAAATATTGAAGGGGCACATCGATTCCCTGATCTGGTGTTCCCACCCGACCAGTGTCTCGGGGGCTACTGCATTGCCTGTTCTATGCAGAAAATTTTAAGTGCAATACAGTTTCCGAGGAGATTTTGATCCTCAGGTTGGTCGGCCGCACCCAACCTAAGTCTCGAGGACTGAGCACGCCGCTTTTTGTGTCCCAAAGTATTCTGCCGAGCTAGGACTTGATCCTCAGGCCGATTTTGCAAATCAACCTGAGTCTCAGCGGTTACTGGGATCAGCGGTCTTATGTCATCCTTCAGGTACATCTCGGGTTTTAGACCGATACACACCTTGAGGGCTACTGGCTATATATCTCGTCAGAGAATAAATTGCATCAATAAAAAATATCAACCAAAAATCAGCCCATGACCGAGGTGCTGAACCACCTCAGAAGCAGTTCGGCATATAGCTCGGATGCAAGTGACTGGCTCCTTAGAGGGCATTTCTGGCATTAAGCTCGGATACATTTCAGCGTTGGAGCTTGAAAGCAGTCCGGCATTGGTGCTCGGCTGCAAAAGATACCTCGAATGCATTCTGGCGTTAGAGCTCGGATGCAAGAGGGCACTGCCTCCCGTGAACAACTACAAACCCGAGGTGTGGCATAAAAATAAAAAGGCATTGATAAAGGCCAGAAAATTAAGGGGGCTCCTCGGATACCCGACGTATAAACTCGTCGAATGCATTTCGGCGATCCTCAAGATTGAAGATGAGAAGATTTGTTGAACCAGTTTTCAAGACCGGCAACCGAAGATGAAGAACAGTTCGGAAAATCGAGGAGCGTCCCTAACTTGAAGACCGGTTTAGGGGGCTACTGACGGCGTCCTGGACTAGGGGGTACTCACCACGCCATCTCCCGATCAGTTGGATTGGGCCGAGGACCCCTATGGCCGTATACTCATGGGCCAGTCCGGACAACTGCCGCATACAAGGAAGATTCCACAAGACTTGGCGATCAAGACAAGGACCCTTCCCCCACCGGCGTATTCGGCTAGGACTCTTGTTATCTTAGGCCTCTGGTGCATTATATAAACCAGGGCCAAGCTAGTCGATAGATAGACAACAATCATACCATGGCTAGCCTCTAGGGTTTAGCCTCCTTGATCTCGTGGTAGATCTACTCTTGTACTACCCATATCATCAATATCAATCAAGCAGGAGTAGGGTTTTACCTCCATCGAGAGGGCCCGAACCTGGGTAAAAACATCGTGTCCCTCGTCTCCTGTTATCATCCGCCTAGACGCACAGTTCGGGACCCCCTACCCGAGATCCTCCGGTTTTGACACCGACAAGCGCCTCTTCGCCTAGAGAGAAAAACCTCATACTATTTGCCACAAAAAGTGAGATGAGAGAAGTGTGTGAGAACCCATCGAGTGTGATGCACTTTGTCCTTGTGTGCAAGGATGGAGAACCAAAAACTAACACCGCTCACGAGCTACCTTTGGTGTTTCAATCTCTTTTGCAGGAATTTCAAGATGTTTTCCCCGATGAGCTACCTCCGAGTCTACCTCCTCTTTGAGGCATTGAGCATCGAATCGACCTCATCCCAGCGCACCTCTTCCAAACAAGGCTTCCTACTGCGTCAACCCATAAGAAACAAAGGAGATCCAACGACAGGTCCAACAACTCATCGACAATGGTCATGTACCTGAAAGCTTAAGCCCTTGTGTCGTTCCTGTTATACTTGTGCCAAGCAAGATGGTAGCTTTCGCTTGTGTTCTAATTGTAGACCCATAAATGCTATTACCGTTTGCTATAGGCGTCCCATTCCTTGCTTATATGATATGCTTGATGAACTTAGTGGAGCCAACTTTTTCTCAAAAATTGATCTTAAAAGTGGCTATTATCAAATCCGCATACAATAGGGTGATGAATGGAAAACCGCTTTCAAAACCAAATTTGGCTTATATGAATGGTTAGTCATGCCTATGGGTTTATCGGAGGCTCCCGGTACTTTCGTGCGTCTCATGCATCATGTACTTCGCCCTTATATCGGAGTCTTTGTTGTGGTTTACTTTGATGATATTCTTGTGTTTAGCAAACCCATGAAAGAGCATCTTAATCATGTTAGGGCTGTTTTGTAAACCCTTCGCAAGGAAAGTCTTTATGCCAACATGAAAAAGTGCACATTTGGTGTTGACAAAGTGGTTTTCTTGGGTTTTGTTGTATCTTCCAAGGGTGTCCATGTTGATGAAACTAAAAATGAAGCAATTAAAAATTGGCCCCAACCCACCAATTTGCAACAAGTGCGAAGTTTTCTTGGCCTTGCGGGTTTTTATCGTCGCTTTGTGAAAGATTTTAGCACCATTGCCGCTCCTTTGCATGCTTTGAGTAAGAAGAATGCTCCTTTTGTTTGGGGACCTTTGCAATCAACCGGTTTTGATGAGCTCAACTCTTTGCTTACACATGCTCATATTCTTGCTTTACCCAACTTTGACAACTTTTGACGTTCATTGCGATGCAAGTGATACCGTAATTGGTGGAGTTTTGATGCAAGAAAAACGAGCTATTGCTTATTTTAGTGAAAAACTTTCCGGTGCTCAACTTAACTATCCCACATATGACAAATAATTGTTTGCATTAGTGCGTGTGTTACATGTGTGGGAGCATTACTTTAGACCGCATGAGTTTGTCATACATACCGATCATGAAAAACTTAAATAACTCAAAGGTCAAACCAAGTTGAATAAACGGCATGCTAAATGGAGTGAATTCATTGGATCTTTTCCCTATGTGATAAAGTACATTAAGGGCAAAGAAAACGTGGTGGCAGATGCCCTTTCCAGCAAATGCATGTTACTTACTCAACTTGAATTGAATGTCATAGGATTTGATCATATCAAAGATTTGTATGAGGGTGATGTGACTTTTGCTACTCCTTACGCTAAGTGTGTGACGCATACTTCTTGGGAACGATATTATATCAAAGATGGTTATCTTATGAGAGCTAACAAACTATGCATTCCCAAGTCTTCTCTTCGTTTGCTCCTTTTGCAAGAGGCTCATGGAGGTGGACTCATGGGACACTTTGGACGCGACAAGACTTTCACCACGCTCTCCAAGAACTATTATTGGCCAAAGATGTTTCGCGATGTTGCCCGCTTCACCAACCAGTGCTCTATGTGTTGCAAAGCTAAGTCGCACTCTCAATCCCATGGTTTACATATGCCTTTACCTATTCCACATCAACCTTGGGAAGACATTAGCATGGATTTTCTGCTTGGATTACCTAGAACCCAAAATGGCAAGGATTCGATTTTTGTTGTTGTGGAACATTTCTCTAAAATGGCTCATTTTATCCCATGCAATAAGATAGACAACGCTTCACATGTTGCCAATCTCGTTTGTAGGGAAATCTTGAGGTTGCACGGCGTGCCAAAGACAATTGTGTCGGATCGAGACGTCAAGTTCTTAAGCTACTTTTGGAAGACACTATCCGCCAAGCTCGAGATCAAGCTACTATTCTCCACGGCATATCATCCTCAAACCGATGGACAAACGGAAGTCACCAACCGGACGCTTGCGACTCTCCTACGTGTTTTGATCAAGAAGAATATCAAGGAGTGGGAGGAGTGCCTACCCATCGCCGAGTACGCCTACAATCGTGCAAGACACTCTACAACCGGCAAGTCCCCCTTCGAGGTCGTCTACGGTTTCAACCCTTTTGTCGCCATTGGACATCCTTCCTCTACCACTTCAAGAACGAGCAAACATGGACGCAAGTGCAAGAGCCGCCAACCTCAAGAAGATGCATGAAGAAACACGTTCCACGATCGAGCGCCAAGTACAACGACTCGCTTCCAAGCTCAACCTCAACAAGTCTCCTATGGTGTTCCAACCGGGTGATCAAGTATGGATACAGCTCCGCAAAGACCACTTCCCCAAGGAACGCAAGTCCAAGCTACTTCCAAGAGCCGACAGACCATTCAAGGTGATTGCACGCTACAACGACAACGCCTACAAGGTCGACATCCCACGTGACAAGTACAATGTTAGCAACATCTTCAATGTCAAAGACTTGGGCAAGTACCATGGTGATGAAGAGCATGATCCATGGACGGATCTTTCCCAAGGGGGGGAAGATGATGCGGAGCATCCCTCGACTACTCGCACCGACACTCCGTCACCACTACAAGCACCAAGTGGCCCAATGACAAGAGCATGTGCACGCGCCATCGAGAACGAGGTTGACTCTCTCCTCTTTGAGTTTCATTCGGTTTCACATGAGAATTGGATTCTACCATCATCGGAAACATTTTGCATGCTTAGGTACAAAGAAGATGATAGTGAGAAGGAGAAGACGGAGACACAAGTGACCACGAAGCAAGGTAAAGAAGAGAAGGAAGGAGAGAACGAGAAGAAGGAAGAAGGAGGAGAAGGGGCAAACCCCCTGGACATCCCGGGTGCCCGGCCATGGCAGCCCCGGGTGCCCGGCCTCTACCTGGGCTGCGCCCTAGCCGGCCCCGGGTACCCGGCCCCAAGGCCCCGGGTGCCCGCCCCCTCTCCTGGGCTTCGCCCAGCCGGCCCCGCGTGCCCGGCCAATCGGCCCTGGGTGCCCGTCCCATGCCCAGCCGGCTGCTGGAAGGCACCCCGGGTGCCCGGGCTTGGAGCCCCGGGTGCCCGACCCCTCGCCCACCTGCTCCTGACCTGGCCGGGTGCCCGGCCACTTCGCCCCCGGGTGCCCGGTCCCGCCTGGGCGTGGCTCCCTGACCGGTTCGGGTGCCCGGCCGGTTCCATCCCGGGTGCCCGAACCCTTCCCCGTGGCTACGCGTTTTTAGGCACATTTTAGTCCTTTGTACCCCCTTTCCCTAAGTTTCGTCCCTAGCTTATAAATACTAATCTCCTAGGCCATTCGGAAGGTTAGCAAAGATTAGACTAAACATTGTGAGCCTTTGCTCATTGTATCCCCTCCTCTTAGGAGATCAAGCCCCCACCTAGGGAAGAATCCATTGGATTATCAAGGCCTCCTCTTGGAGAAGATCATCAAGACCTCACCTAGTGGGAAGAATTTACCAAGTGCTACTCTCCTTGTATTGATCTTGTAATCTTGTGGATCTCATGTATTCTACTCTAGTGGATCTGATATTTGGGTGGAGAGTTTTGTTCTTGGTGTTCTTGAGTGTTTTGCTCCTTTTCCCCCTCCAAGTGTGAAAAGATCCTTCCTAGGGTTTGACCCTACAACAACTTCTCTGAAGAAGCCCACCACAGAGCATGATCCAGCTTTGAACTTTAAATCAGCTGATGAAACCAAATTGGTTGATTTTGTTCTTGGCGATTCAACCAAGCAGTTCAGCATCAGCGTCAACTTGGATCCCAAATAGGAAAGCGCGCTCATCAAGTTCATCCGTGAGAACCGGGACATCCTTGCATGGAAACCTTCTGACATGCCAGGTGTACTGAGGGAACTCGCTGAGCACACTCTTAATATTGATCCGATGTTCAAACCGGTCAAACAGTTTCTTCGCCGCTTTAATGAGGAATGACGTAAGGCCATTGGGGAAGAGGTAGCCCGGCTGCTGGCAGCAGGGTTTATCGTGGAAGTATTTCACCCAGAGTGGTTGGCTAATCCGGTGCTGGTACTTAAGAAAAACGGCACTTGGCGTATGTGTGTGGATTACACAGATTTGAACCAAGCTTGCCCAGCTGATCCCTTTGCCCTCCCTTGTATTGATCAAATCATTGATGCTACGGCGGGTTGTGAGCGTTTGAGTTTTTTCGATGCTTATTCTGGATATCATCAGATCAAGATGGCAGTTAAGGACCAGGAGAAGACATCTTTCATTACTCCCTTTGGAGCCTTCTGTTATGTATCTATGCCCTTTGGGCTTAAGAGTTCCCAGGCAACTTATCAATGTTGTGTGCAGAATTTGCTTCATACTCAGATTGGGTGCAACATTCATGCCTATGTGGACGATATTGTGGTCATGTCCTGGAAAGTAGAGACGCTCATCTCTTATTTGCAAGAAACCTTTGATAATGTGGGAGTTTATAAAATGATGCTCAATCCGGCTAAGTGTGTTTTCGGTGTACCGGCTGGCAAGCTCTTGGGTTTTCTGGTGTCCAACCGGGGCATTGAGGCTAATCAGGAAAAGATCAAGGCTATGACATCTCTGGCTAAACTGGCATGTATTAATGGTGTTCAACGTCTAGCGGGTCATATTGCGGCTTTGAGCCGGCTTATCAGCAGGTTGGGAGAGAAGGCAATTCCTCTGTACCAGATGTTGAAGAAGATAGACAATTTTGTCTGGAGCGAGGCTGCTGATGCAGCGTTTGAAGACTTGAAGAAGTAGTTGGCTGAACCGCCGGTTCTTGCCGCTCCAGTTGATAAGGTGCCACTGCTGTTATATGTGGCTGCTAATGCCCGGGCTGTCAGTGTTGCTATTTTGGTAGAGCGCAAGGAGGCTGGGAAGGAATACGCGGTTCAAAGGCTGGTTTACTATATCAGCGAAGTGCTCATTGAGTCAAAGCAAAGATATCCGCATTGGAAGAAGCTGGTGTATGGGGTTTTTATGGCAAGTCGGAAGCTTAAATAGTATTTTCAAGGTCATCCCATCACAGTGGTCAGTTTTGCTCCTTTGGGGGATATAATCCAGAACAGGGAAGCGACTGGCCGGGTTGCTAAGTGGGCTATTGAGTTTGGGCCGCACGGTCTGAAGTATATGCCTCGAACAGCAATCAAATCCCAAGCCCTTGTCGATTTCATCAATGATTGGACAGAGTTGTAGATACCGGAGGACAAACCGGACAATACATACTAGACTATTCACTTTGACGGGTCCAGGCAATTGGAGGGCTCGGGGGCTGGAGTTTTCCTTACTTCCCCTCGAGGTGATAAAATTCATTATGTTCTTTGCTTAATGTTCCCTTGTACTAACAATTCAGCTGAGTATGAAGCCTTACTCCATGGTCTTCGAGTGGCTAAGGAGATGAACTTGAGCCGAGTATGATGCTTTGGAGATTCTGATCTGGTGGCTCAACAAGTTTCTGGCACCTGGGATTCTAAAGATCCCCTCATGGCGGCTTACAGGCGAGAAGTGGATGTTGTGGCTGGTCACTTCAAAGGTTATTAGGTTGAGCACATTGATCGGCGTAAAAACGAAGCAGCTGATGCTTTAAGCCGGCTGGGATCTCAGCTTAAACCGGTGCCACCCAATACCTTTCTGGATGTCTTGGATAATCCATCGGTTCAACTGCCCA
Source organism: Triticum aestivum (assembly GCF_018294505.1). Lineage (NCBI taxonomy): Eukaryota > Viridiplantae > Streptophyta > Magnoliopsida > Poales > Poaceae > Triticum > Triticum aestivum. The sequence continues at coordinate 300,820,290 of NC_057810.1, read as the reverse complement.
CAGAGGAGGTCTTCACTATTCCTGATCCGGAGGCACAGTTGGTGGCAACTTTACATATCATTCCGGATTGGATGGTTCCATACTTGGCGTATATGAACCGGGGCGAGTTACCAGAAGATGAAGTTCTGGCCAGACAGATAGTCCGGTGATCCAAGTCCATGACAGTCGTCAATGGCGAGTTGCATCATTGTAGTGTTTCAGGGGCGTTTCAGTGTTGCGTTTCTCCTGAAGAAGGCCGCAAGATTTTACGCGAGATCCACGAAGGAGACTGTGGTCATCACTGTCAGTGTCAAAACCGGCGGATCTCAGGTAGGGGGTCCCGATCTGTGCGTCAAGGCTGATGGTAACAGGAAGCAAGGGACACAGATGTTTACCCAGGTTCGGGCCCTCTCGATGGAGGTAAAACCCTACTTCCTGCTTTATTAACATTGATGATATGGGTAGTACAAGAGTAGATCTACCACGAGATCGTAGAGGCTAAACCCTAAGAGCTAGCCTATGATGGAATGATTGTAACTGTGATCGGCCTTCTAAGGACCAACCTCTCAGGTTTATATAGACACCGAAAAGGGCTAGGGTTTACATGGAGTCGGTTAGAAGGAAGGAAACATAATATCCGGATCGCCAAGCTTGCCTTCCATGCAAAGGAGAGTCCCATCCGGACACGGGCCGAAGTCTTGAGTCTTGTATCTTCATGCTTCAATAGTCCGGACATTGTACACAGTCCGGCTGTCCGGATACCCCCTAATCCAGGACTCCCTTAGTAGCCCCTGAAGCAGGCTTCAATGACGATGAGTCTGGCGCGCAGTATTGTCTTCGACATTGCAAGGCGGGTTCCTTCACCGAATACTCCAAAGTGGTTATCGAACACGTAAACCGTGTCCAGATCTGCGGGATGATCTTCACATGGTATAAATCTAATTTGCCGGCAATCTTTGTGCGTCGTGCCACTATATCATGGCCTGGTCCAACGCGAACTGGCGTTTCTTACCCCACCTCAACTCGTGTTACGAGGTGGTTTTATTGGCATGTCCCGTCGAGGCAGAGATCGTGTTCCTCTTATTACGGGATTTTCCATCAATATGGGCGTGCGTGACCCCACGACGGCTGTTGGTATAACTTCGTGTGTTTTTTAGATAAGCCTCAAACGGTCACACTGAGGACTCGTGATATTCACCTTCTTTATAAAGGGGTCGAGACCTACGCCTCTTTTTCACCTTCATCGCGCCTTCTCGCACCTCGAGTTCTAACACCCAAAACCTAAGCTCCAACCCCCCGGAACCTCCAATATGTACGGATCTGACCCTCAAGGCCGGTGGGTGGCCTCCTCGATTAAAGAGAAGGACATCGCAAAGCTTAGGGAGGTCGGATACCTGACCGCCGATATCTAGCACAGGCTTCCTGCTCCAGGGCAGGTCATCCCAACGCTGGAGCCCAATGAGTGTGTCATTTTCGTCCCACACTTCCTCCGCGGTTTGGGTTTCACCCTCGATCCCTTCGTGAGGGGGCTCATGTTCTACTATGGGTTGGATTTTCATGATCTGGATCCAGGTGCTATCCTCCATATCTTGTCGTTTATTATCGTGTGCGAGGCTTTTCTCCACGCCACGCCACACTTCGGCTTATGGCTCAAGACCTTCAATATGAAGCCGAAGATGATCGAGGGGCGACATGTGGAGTGTGGAGGTTCCGTAATAAGCAGAAACGCCGATGCCCCATGGCCAGAGGGTTCTTTCCCAGAAGTATCTGATGTATGGCAGCGGAGGAGGTTTTATATTACAGCCCCCAGGGGCACAAAGTGGGTAGCCGCCCCCGAGTTCCGCTCGGGCCCTCCGTCACAATTGGCGTCCTGGACAAACGTAGGACGGAATTGGGGGCCCGCAGGTGATGAACCCATACTGCAGAACCGCATCCGGGAGCTTCTTGAGAGGGATATCACCCTTGTCAGCATAATGCAAGTGATGTTAATCCGGCGGATGTTGCCGTGCCAACGCCGGCCTCTCCGGATGTGGGAGTTCAATCCGGAGGGTCCGCGGACTGTCAAGCACTTCTTCGGCTTGAAGCCTGAAGAGATGTGCAAATTATTCTTCGGACAGAAAGTAGTGTGTCCGGACACCACCGAGGATCCGGGCCTAAGCTGCAATCGCCTAGATACCCAAGTAGCCTTGATATCGGACACCCTGTTTTGTATTTATCATGATTGTTCATTCTGACAATCATCCGCATCCAGGAATGGCTCAGCAAGGTGGAGAGAATTAGGTGTCCGGCGCCACTTCCCGAAGGCTCGCCCGCCCCTACCATGGCCAAGATGCTCGACCGGGTACTCAGCAAAATGCCCTCGGGGAAAGACAAGGGGAGGAACGAAGAAACCAAACCCCACACGCTACGCATCCGAACCGGGGGAATTGTTACCTCCCCCAAGGAGGATAGTCGGGGAGTGGAGGCTAAGGCCTCCTCTCCGCGCGGGAAGAAGAGGGCCGCCTCCGAAGATTTGGAGTCGGAGATGCCCAAATCAGGGAAAAAGACAGCCCCAGGGGGCCTTGCCTCGATGGGCATCCTCACCGCACCATGCCCTCCAACGGGCCAGCCCTCCACCGAGCCGTAAGTCAATCTACAATCCGAAGGTACTATGTTTCTCCTAGATCAATAACCAGGATTGAACTTTTTGTAGTCCGGCCAGCAGCTCCTCTGAATAGGGTTCATCTTTGGGGGACCTTCCTCTGGGGATGATGGAGAGCGAGACCCCACCCCCTTATCGGACTCATGAAGGAGGAGGTTTCATCACGGAGGTGTCCGGATCTGCCGAAGCCGTAAGTCAATTCGTCAGCCGCCCTGCACCCGGAGCATTTGGCTACAACAGGGGGCGATGGGAAGAGTCCGGCGCAGTTCAATGTCCGGCCGGACGTACTGACGGGCTTGCTGGAGCGAGCTGCGCTCTCGGAGGGGCACCGCTCATTAATGAGTGCGGTGCTCAAGAAGATTTCATCTGCTACCGGCGGTTTGAATGAAGCATTTACAAGCCTGCTCAGAGGCTTTGAGGTATGTAGTGAAGAATACACCATATAGATAGTAGGCCCCGAGACTCTGGTTGCCCTCCCTAGGCGGCAAACGGGGGATCATCAACCAATAATTTGTGTTGTAAATATGTGCAGGTACCTGTGGGTCCGGCCGCCGGCCCGTCCATTAAAGTTGCCGAACTAACGAGGCAAATTGGGTCGATTGATGCCGATATCACTCTGATGAATGAGCGGCTAGATATGTCCCAAGGTATGTGCCCTGTCTTCCATTGCATAGGAAAATATTAAGGTGGCGCATATTAATGTAATATGTTCGGACTGCAGATGGTGTTGCTGCCGTGGAGGCCCTGAGGGCGGAACTTGCTCTAGCCAAGGAACAAGCTCGGGTGAGCAATGCGGCTGCCCTAAAGGTGGCTAAGGAATTGAGAACCGAACAGGCTGCTCTTTGCCGAAGCGAGGAAAAGATAGCCGAAATGGATATCGAGTTAAAAAATGCCACTGCCGGTTTGAGCTCCTGAAAAAGGAGCATGAGGATAAATCGGCCGACCTGAGCAAGGCACTTAGTGCCACCAAGGAAATATGGACCAAGCTCAGGGGTGCGCGGGAGGAGCTTCAACAGGCCGGTAAAATCGTGGCTGGGGGCTCCTATTTGCTGCGGACGAAGTTCTTCGATCCGAAGTACGCTCCCCATGATGGACGCTAGAGTTCGGAGGACGCATACGCCGACCTGACGAAGAGTACGGCTGATGTTGTGGAGTTCTTCAAAGATCAGGGTGAGAAGCAAGTGGAGAAGCTTTTCTGGTCGCAGTTCAATGCTCCCACTCGCCCGCTGCCGTTAAGTGATAAGATGGCTGCTGTAGCGGAGCTTCATAGGCTGTCCGGGCTTGCAATGCGGTCTGTAATAGACCATCTTTGGCCGAAGGGGCCTAAGCCGGACATTTACTTTGGTTTGGTGCAACAGTTCCTTGGGGCCGTGCCTCGGATCGATGCCATGAGGAGGTCGGCGTGCATAGAGGGTGCACGGATGGCCCTTGCCCGCATCAAAGCGTATTGGGCAGATATGGATGCCACTATTATAGCGTCCCAGGATCCGGTGGGGGGCCAATATCCGGCCGAGCACTACTTGGTGCAGGTCACAGAAGGTGCCCGCCTAATAGAGGCGCAGTGCTCGAAGAATGTCTTGTTCGAATGATGAACAAAATCATTGTAAAAACAATGTTTTATTTTGGTTATGAGACTAGATTTATACTATTTACCTAAGAATATTATTATTTCCCTTGTGCGGCCGTTTATATATATGTATATATAAATATGTAATCCGAATGTTAGCAGTCGTTGGCTTCAGCCCCCACGCGTACAATGCGGGGGTGTTCGCGAATTTTTTTGCTTAATCACACTTGATCCAACGTCTTGGTCCATGAAGGAGGTGATCGCACGACAAACTAGGCAACCGGACTATATAGCTGTAACACCTTCGCTTAGCCGCGGGATTCTAACGTGGGACTACTATGTAGCCCCTGGTACCTTCATGTGCATCCGAATACGGGTGCGTGTGTACCTGGCCGGGAAATGGCCCTTCGTTAATGCGGAGGAATCCTAAAGATTCCGATGAGTCGTCGAGTGGTTGACCAGTCTCTCGCTGTATCATGACAGTCTGTTTTCGGCTTTCTCTCCTGAGGTGCTCATCCGGAATAACCAGGGCGCAATCGCAGTAGTTCTCCTTTGGCCACCCTAGCCGATAATAATGGAACGTAAGGTGGCAAACCCAGGAGCCGGGCTAACCCAACATTTGACCAAACACATGATTCGGAGCTGATGCATATAAGGCCAAACTCGTGACGCCGAACACTCTCGAAGGTATTCGAACTTTATAACAGATGATGGGCTCTAGAATGCCAATTCATTATAAACCCTGTGTTTCTAGGTACGTGCGTTAATCCGTCGTGGCGAAATGCTAAAAACGATAGTATCCTCTATGGTATAGAACCCATGGGATGGTTAAACAACAAGAGGCAATAAAATGGTTTACACATGGGCTTGATCTAAAAAGAAACCTGTCTAACGGGGCCCTGCTGCACGTCTGCGCCTTTGTCTTCGTTGTGCCGTATCCTGGAAGGGTATCTAACGAACATTGTCTATGGAAAAAGAAAACTCATAGGAGAGTACAACGTGAGTATGCGATGGATAGTAAAAGTGTAAGATGTTGGCCTGCCCATAAGGTTGAGCCAAGTGTGGGACTGTATTTATAGCCCCTAGTGTCCGCTATGGGATTTCATATACAGTGCCCTGGTTTCATATGGGCTGCCGGACTCGTCTAACCGTGTCTGTGGTCTTAACGACCAGTCATGTTTTTTTGTTAGAGGCCGCTTATAGTCCGCCCGCCAGGGCCGTCGCGTGTTCCTTTGCGCGCGAAGAGCGCTCTATTATTCCGCTAACAGTGATGACGCTGCGTGGACCGGGCATTTTGAGTGTAAGGTAGCCACAATGCGACAATGCGTTGAAGCGGGCGAAGGCCGTTCTTCCAAGCAATGCGCGATAGTTGCTTTGGAAGGATGCGATGATGAAGAGTAGTTCTTCGCTTCTGGAGTTGCCTGGAGAGCCGAATGTTACCTCCAGTATGACGGAGCCCCTGCTGTGGGCTTCAACGCCTGGTATCACCTCTTCAAAGGTGGTGGTGATTTTATTGATCCTGGATGAGGCTATCCCCATCCTGCGGACAGTGTCCTCATATATTTAATTGAGACTGCTGCCGCCGTCCATGAGGATGTGGGTGAGGTGTTATCCGTTGATTATTGGGTCAAGCACCAAGGTATCTGATCCTTCGCGCCGAATACTAGTTCGGCCGTCCAGGTGATCGAAGGTGATCGGACAAGACATCCAGTAGTTAGGTGTGGGTATGATGGGCTCTATATCGCACGCGTCTTTATGGGCGCGTTCGTGCCTTCTCAAGGATTTGCGAGTCGTGTGGATCATATTCACTGTTTTAACCTCTGGTGGGAATTGTTTTTGTCCCCAAGTGTTCGGTGGGCAAGGTTCATCCTCGTCTTCACTTGGTGTTTCCCTTCCCTTGTATTCGGTGTTTAGTTTGCCGGCCTGCTTGAAGACCCAGCACTCTCTATGCGTGTGGTTCGCAGGTTTGTCGGGGGTGCCATGAATTTGGCACAGTATGTCCAGAACTCTGTTCAGACCGGATGGTCCCTCTTTGCTGCCTTTAGATGGCTTATTTTGCTGGTTAGGTCGAGAGCCACTGAATCCGGCATTAACCATTGTGTTATCCGGGCTCTCTTCCTTTGTCGGCGTTCTGGGAACAGGGGTCCCCAGACTTGCCTGCCTGCGGCCTGCGGCGTGGCTCAAGGGAGGTCCAGCACAGCTCATCTTCATCAACACAAATTCAAGACCCTCGCGAGGGGCCAAGCCTCGCGGGGCGGACGACAAGGAGCTTCCTCAGGCACGGCCACATCAGGTGGGCTCGCGAGGAGGCGGAGAGTTCAAGGCAGGGTACCTCGCGAGGTGCCCATGACGCAAGCCATGACGACCAAGGGCGCCAGTCAGGCGCCAGCCCGCGAAGTGTCCTCCTTTCCTCTTTGGTGCAAAGGGAGCAAGCGCGGGAGAGAGCATCCAGCAAAGGCATCCATTTCGGTGCAACAAGACCAAGACCAGCCCAACGGCAGGAAGGAAGTCATTGTGGAGCCCAAGCAGGCGTCACCACCAAAGCCTTTGACAGGCAAGGACCAACTTTAGTCAGGATAAGTGTACCCGTTGTTCCCCTTCAAAATGGCCAATTGTTGGCGCCCTTCCCGCTCAATATTTGGGAAGAGGCCCAGGGCCTTTGCCTATAAATAGGACTAGCCACCCCCAGGGTAGGGAATCTGGATCCTCACCAAGAAACCAGTAGATAGAGCAAGCGAACTCATCCTAGCAGTTTGTCGCACCAGCCAAGAACAGACCCTCGCGAGGCTGTTCTTCCTTGTATTGTTAATCATCAGCCCAAGAGGCAATCCACCACACCACACACTGGAGTAGGGTATTACACCACAATGGTGGCCTGCACCAGTATAAATCTTGTGTCTCTTGTGTTGTTCTGTTTGGTAGTTTAGATCCTAGCGATTCGGCGAGGAGCAGGTAGGCAGAGGGTTAAATCTCCACGCGCACCCCAGTGTTCGAACCTCAAGGGTCTGTCGGAACCCGAAATCCGACATTTGGCGCGCCAGGTAGGGGAGCGCCGGAATTTGCCTTCCGTCATCCTGTTCTTCTCCGACCATCGCATCCATGTCTGACGCTCGTCGGGCTCGCGCCGAGCGCCGAGCCGCCCTTGCTTCCCGCGTCTCCCGGACGGCTCTTGTCGGCGGGCGCCCCCGTCATTCCCCGTCACCTTCCGTCAATGCCACCACCGGCCCAGCCAGGAACGGGCAGTAAGCATCATCCCAGCATCCCCCCATGGCCTCTCGGGAAGAGCCACGCCGCCTCTTCCTCACCCACCCCGTCGCACCGGCTCCCTCGGTCATCACGGCCCTCCTGGGCGGCTCGCAGGCGCCACCCTCCAGCCACCACGTCAAGCCATTCGTCCGCCGGGTCGGCGCCGCCTCCACGCGGCAGGGGGCTCCCCCAGGCCGGTTGGAGCCATCGGCCAGGCTGACCTTCATCTCTGAGGACCACCCCTCCAACTCGGCCTACTCGGGCACGCTCCCCATGCTCTGCACGCCCACCATCTTCCGGGTGGCTGTCACCAGGACTCTCGTTGACGGTGGCGCGGGCCTCAACGTGCTCTCAGTTGAGGCCTTCAACCTCCTCTCCATACCCCGGGAGCGGCTGCAACCCAGCCGGCCTTTCTCGGGCGTCGGAGGCAGGTCGTCCAGCTCCTTGGGGCAGATCCGACTCCCGGTAACTTTCGGCACCTACGATAGTTTCCACACAGAGCTGGTCGATTTCGACATCGCCCCCATCGGCCTCCCCTACAATGCCATCCTCGGCTATCCAGCATTGGCCAAATTCATGGCCGCGACTCACCCGGCGTACAACCTCATGAAGATGCCCAGGAGCAATGGCGTCCTCACCGTGCCCGGGGACACCGGAGGTGCGCTGCGAGTACTCAAGCTCGCCCTCAAGACGGCGGCGGCGGCACGGCCCGCCGACGCAGGAACCCCCAAGCCCAAGGGGGGCGCGCCAACCAAGAAGAAGCAGTTGTTCACCCAAGACAAGGCAGATACCAAGCAGGTACCTGTCGACGAGGACGGGTCCACTAACGCCACTTTCACCATAGGCGCCAACCTCGGGCTAGAGCAGGAGGAAGCCCTGGTCAAGTTCCTGCGTGCAAACAAGAAGGTGTTCACCTAGGAGCCCGATCAGTTGGCAGGGATCCCACGAGGCGTGATCGAGCACCACCTCAACGTGTGTCCCAACGTGCGCCCCATGAAGCAGAAGGCGAGGAGGCAGTCCATGGAAAAGCAGGCCTTCATCGTCCAGGAGACCCGCAAGCTAGAAGCCACGGGGGTTATTCGCGAGGTCCAATATCCAGATTGGTTGGCCAACCCCGTGGTTGTGCCAAAGAAAGGAGGAAAGGAGCGCATGTGTGTTGACTTCACCAACCTCAACAAAGCATGCCCGCAAGATCCGTTCCCGCTCCCTCGCATCGATCAGATCGTTGATTCCACCGCTGAATGTGACCTGTTATGCTTCTTGGATGCCTTCTCCGGGTATCACCAGATCAAGATGGCTGTGGAAGACGTGGAGAAGACGGCCTTCCTGACCCCGTGTGGGGTGTACTGCTATACATGCATGCCATTCGGACTGCACAACGCGGGGGCAACCATTCAGCGCCTCATGCACATCACCTTGGGCCCGCAGCTCGGGAAGAATGTGGAGGCTTACATCAACGACATCGTAGTGAAGTATCACGAGGCCAAGACTCTGATACAAGACCTGGAGGAAACCTTCGCGAGCCTCAATGTAGTGACCCTGCGGCTCAACCCGGAGAAGTGTGTGTTTGGTGTCCCCTCGGGCAAGCTCTTGGGCTTCCTCGTGTCTCACCGAGGCATCGAGGCCAACCCAGAAAAGGTCAAGGCAGTCGAGGACATGAGCCCACCAAGGACACTCAGAGAAATGCAGAAGCTCACGGGGCGCGTGACTGCGCTGGGGCGCTTCATCTCCAGGTTAGGGGAGCGAGCGCTGCCTTTCTTTCAGCTGATGAAGAAGAAGGGGCCCTTTGAATGGACTGAAGAAGCCGACAAAGCGTTCCAAGATCTCAAGAGATACTTAACCAGCCCTCCGGTGATTGTGGCCCCACGCCCTCAAGAGCCCTTTGTACTCTATCTCGCCGCCACTCCTTACTCCGCCAGCGCGGTTCTGGTGGCAGTTAGGGAGGAGCATGGGACCAAAGCCACGGCTGCTGCCCGTGTCAAGGCAAAGCAGGACCAAAAAGGACTCGCAGAGGTCGCTACCACGGCTGAGGAGGATCAGCCGCCACAGGGAAGCGCGTCGGGAACGGAGGAAGCTCTTCCCCCAAGCAACCATCTTCCGGAGGCCCCGTCGCCTCAGCAGGCGCCACAGCCTCCGGAGGGCGCCACCAGCGCCGATGCTCCAAGCCTCGCCGAGCACCCGGTGTACTTCGTCAGCACGGTGTTGCGGGATGCGAGGGCACGGTACCCCATGCCACTGAAGTTCCTCCTTGCGCTACTGGTGGCCTCGCTTAAGCTGCGGCACTACTTCCAGGGTCACCCGATCAAGGTTGTCTCGGCATACCCCTTGGAAAGGGTGCTCAGGAGCCCTAACTCGACCGGAAGGGTCGCTGAGTGGAACATTGAACTGCAAGCGTTTCAGCTTGAATTCAGTACGACCAGGGTCATCAAGGTTGTCGCGCTAGCTGATTTCGTGGCTGAATGGACAGAAGCACCGGACCTCAAGGCCGACGAGGACCGATCACTCTCCCCAGGAAGCGAGGCACCAGAAGGCTGGGTCATGTACTTCGACGGCGTATTCTCCAGGCATGGCGCTGGGGCTGGGGCAGTGCTCATATCTCCCACTCAGGACAAGCTGTACTACGCCGTGCAGCTCTGCTTCCAGCAGGGTGAAAAGGTCTCCAACAATATAGCGGAGTACGAGGGACTGATAGCAGGCTTGAAGGCCGCCGCTGCCCTGGGGGTGAAGCGCCTTACTATCAAGGGCGATTCACAGCTCCTTGTCAATTTCTCCAACAAGGTATACGAGCCAAGAGATGAGCACATGGAGGCCTACCTTGCAGAGGTCCGTAGGATGGAGAAGTAGTTCTGGGGTTGGAGCTACAGCATGTGCCCCGCGGCACTAATCAAGAGGCTGAAGACATCGCCAAACGAGCCTCCAGGCGGTTGTCCCAGGAGCCGGGCGTCTTCGAGGAACGGCTCTTCAAGCCCTCGGCCCTGCCATCATTATCGAACACAGCACAGCCTCGGGTGGAGCTACCTCAGCCACATGCCTCGAGAGCCCCAGCCCGTGGCCCGGCCTCAGGAGCACGCCTACTCCTAACGATGGAGCCTCAGGAGGGGTGCTGGATCACAGAGCTCCGGAGCTACTTAATGCAAGGGACCCTGCCGGAGAAGGAGGAGGAAGCAGAGCGTGTGGCGCGGCAAGCCACAGCGTACTGCATCATGGATGGAGAGCTCTACAGGAAACGACCGAATGATGTGTCCCTGCATTGCATCACCAGGGAGCAAGGAAAGGAACTGCTGGCAGATATTCTCGATGGAGACTGTGGGCATCATTTGTCATCACAGACCCTCGTCGGCAAGGCGTTCCGCAGCAGTTTCTATTGGCCTACTGCGCTCAATGACGTTGTCGAACTAGTGAAGGCTTGCGAGGCTTGCCAATTCCATGCCAAGCAGATCCATCAGCCGGCAGGAGGTCTGCAAACCATACCCCTCACGTGGCCATTTGCAGTCTGGGGCTGGATATCCTGGGCCCGTTTCCTCGGGCACCAGGGGGCTATCGCTACCTCTACGTCACCGTGGACAAGTTCACCAAGTGGCCCGAAGTCGAGGCCGTCCGCACCATCCCTGCTGGTTCTGCGGTCAAGTTCATCAAGGGCATCGTGAGCCGGTTCGGGGTGCCGAACCGCATCATCACTAACAACGGTTCACAGTTCACCAGTAACCTTTTCAAAACGAACTGTGCTTAGCTTGGAACGCATATATGCTACGCTTCGGTGGCGCACCCCCGAAGCAACGGCCAGGCCGAGCGGGCCAACACAGAAGTCCTGAGGGGACTCAAGACTAGGACGTTCAAGAAGAAATTGGAGGCCTGCGACAGAGTTTGGTATGACGAGCTTCAGTCCGTGTTGTGGTCCATCCGTACAACCGCGACCAAGCCAACTGGGGAGACCCCCTTCTTCTTGGTCTACGGAGCCGAAGCGGTCCTCCCTCACGAGGTCAGGCGTCCTTCTGCGCGGGTCCTGGCGTTCGATGAGACGCTGCAGGACGCCATGCGGGGGACGGACCTCGTGCTGTGGAGGAGCATCGTCGAGAAGCTACGCTGCGAGCGGCAAGGTACCAGCGGGCACTACGGCGATACCACTGCCGCAACATCCGCCCCAGAACTCTCGAGGTAGGGGACCTCGTGCTCCGGCGGGTCCTCTCTAGGGAGGGACTGCATAAGCTCTCTCCTATGTGGGAGGGCCCGTTCAAGGTTGTTCATGTTTCCAGGCCCGGCTCCGCGCGCTTGGAGACTCAGGAGGGAGTACCTGTACAGAACGCCTGGAACATCCAGCACCTCCGGAGGTTTTACCCCTAGAAAGGCCCAGAGCCTGTGAAGAAGGCGAATGCTTGTGAAGTTCATCTTTTTGGAAAAGGCCCAGGGCCTGTGAAGAAGGTGAATGCCTGTGAAGCCCATCTTTTTGGAAAAGGCCCAGAGCTTGTGAAGAAGGCAAATGCCTGTGAAGCCCATCTTTTTGGAAAAGGCCTAGATCCTGTGAAGAAGGCGAATGCCTGTGAAGCTCATCTTTTTGGAAAAGGCCCAGAGCCTGTGAAGAAGGCGAATGCCTGTGAAGCCCGTCATTTTGGAAAAGGCCCAGAGCCTGTGAAGAAGGCAAACGCCTATGAAGCTATCGCGTTTTGGAAAAGGCCCAGAGCCTGTGAAGAGGTTCAATGCCCGTGAAGCTTGCCTCCCCGAAGAAAGGCCCGGAGCCTATGAAGAAGGCCAACGCCTGTGAAGCTCGCCGCCTGTGACACTCACGTAATAATGAGTTGGGGCTGTACACGCCCCGGAGTCTCAGGGGTGTCGGCCTCAGGCCCTGGGGATCCCTCCCACGCCCAGTGGCACCACTTAGCTCTGCGCTGGTGAGAGGACGTCGAAGACTAGACTAGGTGCCGGACCCGGCTTTTTCATTTGCTTTCTCCAGTTGGATAGTTCATTCTGATTTGGAGTTTTATCGAAACTATCGCCGCCTTTTGACCTGTGGTTCTTCAACTTTTTCGCTCTCCTGCCTCGATTTCTCTTGCGTGAGGGCCAGTAGGTGGAATCCCCGGGAGCCCTCGCGAGTGTTCCTGCCCGTACCGCTCAAGTTTTCACGGCCCAGGTCCACTACAGGAGCGCCCCTCCAGACCATGCCTCACGGGCACCACGACACGAATACAGGGCCTGGGTCGGTCGCCCCCATGGCTAAGACTGGAGATTACTTGTGAATGGGCATGCAACAGAAAGGACAATACTGGAATAACAGAAACAGTATGATGATTGACGACGTTAACCCAAACGCGCCCCCATGGGGCCACACATTGCTGTCTTTTTGCGCAGGAGAAAAGAAAGGAAAGAACAAAGCAGGCGAAGCTCGTCCTGCGCCGGCCCTCATGGAAGACTCGAGCCGCCTCCGGAGCTCAGGTGGAATCCCTCTCGCGCTTCACCGGGGCGCGATGGCGGGCAGACCCGTTGCCGCCCTCCAAGCAGGCGCGACGGCGTGGAGGCTGACCGCGGCCGCTGCTAGAAGGGTCGCTACCCGAAGAAGAGCTGGTGAAGGTTGAGGAGTCACGGGCACCGCCAACCACGTGCGCGCTGTCCTCTCCATCCTCGTCGGGGCTGAGTCCCCGGCCGCGGTCGTCATCTTCAGGGCAGCACCCTGCACGGCGACCATATTCCCCAAACACACTCACATAGAGGGTGGCGTCACTGTCAAACTTGAAGTGTAGAGAGCACCGGCGGCGCAGGCCACGCGCGCGAGAAAACGTCTGCCAGCCGCAGGGCAGGGCCAGGCTCCCGGCTGCGGAGACCTCCAGCGAAGCCCACGAGGCTCGGCTGCAGCATCCATCTGCCTGGAGCCAGAGGCCACCCAAGGCGCCAGCTGGGAGCTCACCTAGGAGGACACGAGGGAGCTGAAGCCGGGCGCCAGTTGGCTCCACCGCCCACACAATGAACTCCGGCGGCACCTCTGCATTATGGAGGCGCGGCCTCGGGGGTCGCACGGCCGGAACACGCCCCCCGACCATGGCTAGCCGCTCATCGCTGCGCAGAGAGCCACCTCCGCGACCGCGGGGGGCCGCTGTGGAGGCCACAGGATGTTTGCAAGGGCGACCTTGACCGCGCTTGGGCGGGGGAGAGGTAGACTCGACCTGGCGACCCTTTCCTTTCTCTGCGGCCGATAACTTCCTTGGTGGAGCCATGAAGAAAAAGAAGAAGCAAGAGGGGATAGACTGGAAGGATGCGCGCCGTTCCGTACTTATAGCCAGCGAAGGCCAACCGACGACCTCCACGATCGCAGGTAATCATGACCCGCTTTGCATGCAGGGACTTGTCGAATCCGTGCGGTTACCAAGGCGTCGTGGGGAAGCAGAGGCGCCCATGTCCAATCAACCTCCACGCGGCGCCCGAGGCCGCAAGCTGTTAGGGCCCGCGACGCTTCGCACTTGCCCTTTCGCCTCTTTGCTCGGCCAAGTCCGGGCGCGCCGTGGGCCCGGTGGCTACTGTTGGCGTTCTGGGAACAGGGGTCCCCAGACTTGCCTGCCTGCGGCCTGCGGTGTGGCTCAAGGGAGGCCCAGCACAGCCCATCTTCATCAACACAAATTCAAGACCCTCGCGAGGGGCCAAGCCTCGCGGGGCGGACGACAAGGAGCTTCCTCAGGCACGGCCACATCAGGTGGGCTCGCGAGGAGGCGGAGAGTTCAAGGCAGGGTACCTCGCGAGGTGCCCATGACGCAAGCCATGACGACCAAGGGCGCCAGTCAGGCGCCAGCCTGTGCAGTGTCCTCCTTTCCTCTTTTGTGCAAAGGGAGCAAGTGCGGGCGAGAGCATCAAGCAAAGGCATCCATTTCGGTGCAACAAGACCAAGACCAGCCCAACGGCAGGAAGGAAGTCATTGTGGAGCCCAAGCAGGCGTCACCACCAGAGCCTTTGACAGGCGAGGACCAACTTTAGTTAGGATAAGTGTACCCGCTGTTCCCCTTCAAAATGGCCAATTGTTGGTGCCCTTCCCGCTCAATATTTGGGAAGAGGCCCAGGGCCTTTGCCTATAAATAGGACTAGCCACCCCCAGGGTAGGGAATCTGGATCATCACCAAGAAACCAGTAGATAGAGCGAGTGAACTCCTCCTAGCAGTTCGTCGCACCAGCCAACAACAGACCCTCGTGAGGCTGTTCTTCCTTGTATTGTTCATCATCAGCCCAAGAGGCAACCCACCACACCACACACTGGAGTAGGGTATTACAACACAATGGTGGCCTGAACCAGTATAAATCTTGTGTCTCTTGTGTTGTTCTGTTTGGTAGTTTAGATCCTAGCGATTCGGCGAGGAGTAGGCAGGCAGAGGGTGAAATCTCCGCGCGCACCCAGTGTTCGAACCTCAAGGGTCTGCCCGAACCCTAAATCTGACATCCTTGTTTTGGCATTTGTTTTTATTACACTGTGGCTTCGCGTTGCCATCCCTTATTTCGGATGTGCTGGGGTCGCTGGTGCCTTTACGGCCTAGCCAGCTATCTTCGCCCATGCAGAAGCGGGTCATAAGGCTTGTTAGGGCTGCCATTGTCCTTGGCTTTTCTTGGCCGAGGTGTCTGGCGAGCCACTCATCACAGATGCTATGTTTGAATGCCCCTAGGGCTTCGGCATCCGGACAATCAACGATTTGATTCTTCTTAGTGAGGAATCTGTTCCAAAGCTTTCGGGCGGACTCTCCGGGCTGTTGGATTATGTGACTTAAATCGTTAGCATCCGGAGGCCGGACATAAGTTCGTTGAAAATTGGCCCTGAAAGCGTCCTCGAGTTCCTCCCAACTCCTAATTGAATTTTCAGGGAGGCCTTTCAACTAGTGTCTGGCTGGTCCCTTTAGTTTGAGGGGAAGGTATTTGATGGCGTGGAGGTCATCCCCGCGAGCCATATGTATATGTGGGATAAAGTCCTCGATCCAGACCCCTGGGTCTGTCGTTCCATCGTATGCCTC
The DNA here is from genome assembly GCF_018294505.1 of Triticum aestivum. Classification (NCBI taxonomy): domain Eukaryota; kingdom Viridiplantae; phylum Streptophyta; class Magnoliopsida; order Poales; family Poaceae; genus Triticum; species Triticum aestivum. The sequence goes on along the minus strand of NC_057810.1, from coordinate 300,804,884 downwards.
TATGTTCACAGGTTTAATGCCCTGTGGGAATTCATGGTCCAGTAGTTCATCAGTAAAGCACAGGGGGTGAGCAGCCCCTCTGTATCTGGGTGCGCTGTGGCATGCTGTCGGCTGTTGTTGTGTTCGGTGTTTATTCCGAACTGGTATTTGGTTGTCATAATTGTTTTGACGAGCACAGTCCCCCGCCGGGGTGTGTCCTGTAGATCCGTAGATGGACCTAGTTGTGCCAGCTTTCTTATCCAGGTGCTCACGTGAATCGTGCGTGTCTTCGGTATTTGCTTTATTGCGGTTATGAAGTGGTACGTCTTGCCTCCTGGTCGTGTTATTCTTTGGTGGCACGGCCTCGTTGTTGAATTATGGCAGTAGCTTATGTTTTGGGTAGCTCTTTGTGTGGCGATCGTCGCCATATCTTTCTTCAGTGTCTAGCACTTTGTTCCATCTAGCCGTTTCTTCTGCCTCTTCAGACTTCTCACTGTGGCCATGAGATTTCTGTGGAGGTTCTCTCGTTCCACGCGTTCTTCCGGAATCATGAATGCGTCATCGTCCGGACAGTCTTCTTGTCCTGGGGCGGTTTGATGAACTCGTCCCTCTGGATCATTGTCTTCGGGCGTCTGCTCTGAACTATGCTCGGCGTGACCTGGTTCGTCCTGGTCCATCCCTGGTTCCGTTTGGTCGTTGTTGCCTTCGGGGTTGACTAGAGTATCCATCCTTCTGGCGCTCTCGCTGATATTTTTACTGTTGCTGGATTTGGAATGATGTCTGCGCCATCGCTTTGGTTTTTGCCCAGGGGTTTTATCTTCCGGATTGTCACCGTCGTCTTCCTTGGGTGTATCCACCATGTATATGTCATGTGATGAGGGGGGAATCCGGTACCCCATAGATTCTGAGTCTTCTCATGCATCGTCGTCCATACCGTTGATGCCTTCGGAGTCGAAGTCAAGCACGTCGGTTAAATCATCGATCGTGGCTATCAAGTGGGTGGTGGGTGGGTAACGAATTTCTTAGTCGCCTTCTTCCCACTCGAGCCGGACATAGTTCGGCCTGGAATTCTCTGTCAAAGAGATAATTTTAAATGAGTTTAGTATGTCGCCAAAGGGCGAGTGCTGAAAGACGTCCGCCGCGGTGAACTCCATCACCGGAGCCCAACCAGGCTCGGCGGGTTCGGGGACGCACGGACTGGAACCTACAACCGGATATGAATCCGGGGTCCGGAGTCACAGGCTCCCTCAGAAGTGAGGCCTCTGTTCGGCTCCATCGCCGATGAGGGTATGGCCTGCGGGGCGGGGTCCAGCCCTCCGTCCTTAGGCAACGCAACCTGCCTCGGATTTAGATCCGAGGCTTCTGCCGGGGTGATATCCTAAGCATTGTCTGACAACAGGTCTAAGCCGTGCTCATCGTGACTGTTCGGTGCTCCTGGCGCTGGCCTGAATTTGTTGAAGATCAAGTCTCTGCGAATATCCGCTATGTAGTTCAAGTTTCCGAACCTAACCTGGTGGCCGGGGGCATAGCTATCGATCTGCTCAAGGTGGCCAAGCGAATTGGCCCGCAGTGCGAAGCCGCCGAACATGAAGATCTGTCCAAGGAGGAAAGTCTCACCCTGGACAGCGTCGTTGATGATGATTGAAGGAGCCATTGAGCCTGACAGCGACGACACAGAGGAACTCTCAATGAAAGCACCAATGTCGGTGTCAAAACCGGCGGATCTCGGGTAGGGGGTCCCGATCTGTGCGTCAAGGTTGATGGTAATAGGAAGCAAGGGACATAGATGTTTACCCAGGTTTGGGCCCTCTCGATGGAGGTAAAACCCTACTTCCTGCTTGATTAACATTGATGATATGGGTAGTACAAGAGTAGATCTACCACGAGATCGTAGAGGCTAAACCCTAAGAGCTAGCCTATGATGGTATGATTGTAATTGTGATCGGCCTTCTAAGGACCAACCTCTCTGGTTTATATAGACATCGGAGAGGGCTAGGGTTTACATGGAGTCGGCTACAAGGAAGGAAACATAATATCCGGATCGCCAAGCTTGCCTTCCACGCAAAAGAGATTCCCATCCGGACACGGGCCGAAGTCTTGAGTCTTGTATCTCCACGCTTCAATAGTCCGGACGTTGTACACAGTCCGGCTGTACGGATAGCCCCTAATCCAGGACTCCCTCAATCACGCCGGTTCAAAATCCTTGGTGGCTAAAGCTTTTCGTCATGGTTTTTACTGGTTGACGGCTCATGCCGATGCTGAGGACCTGGTACAGCGGTGTGATGCTTGTCAGAAGTTTGCACGCCGAGCTCATGTTCCGGCTCAGGAGCTACGGATGATTCCTATCACCTGGCCATTGGCCATTTGGGGGCTTGACATTGTAGGGCCTTTCAAGCGATCCAAAGATAAGAAGACCCACCTATTGGTGGCGGATGACAAGTTCACTAAATGGGTTGAAGCGAAGCCAGTAAGCAAGTGTGACGCAGCCACAACAGTTTAGTTCATCAAAAAGGTGATATTCCGTTTCGGTTTTCCACATAGCATTATCACAGATAACGGAACGAACCTTTCTAAAGGCGAGATGGAGGATTTCTATCAACGAGAGCACATCTGGCTTGATGTAGCATCTGTGGCTCACCCCCAATCTAATGGTCAAGCTGAGCGAGCTAATCAGGAAATTTTAAAGGGTATAAAGCCCTGGCTTATGGTTCCTTTGAAGCGGACGCCGGGTTGTTGGGTCAATGAATTACCATCTGTGTATGGAGCATAAATACCACCCCAAACCGATCTACGGGATATACACCTTTTTTCATGGTTTACGGGGCAGAGGCAGTCCTTCCAAGTGTTATTCGTCATGATTCGCCCCGGGTTGCTAATTATGTTGAAGCGGACAATGAGCAAGCTCGCCAGGAGGCGCTAGACCTGTTAGATGAGAACCGAAACTTGGCTTTGGCTTGTTCGGCGGTTTACCAGCAAGACCTGCAGCGTTATCACAATCGCCGGGTTAAAACAAGAACCTTTCAAGAAGGCGATTTAGTGCTCCGGCTCGTCCAAGATCAGACCGATATGCACAATTTATCCCCACCTTGGGAAGGACCCTTTGTGGTCAGCAAGAATCTGCACAACGGATCATACTACCTCATTGAAATTCGAGAAGACTCACGCAGTTCTGAGGAGGAGACCCGGCGGCCATGGAACATAGCTCTCCTTCGGCCTTACTACACCTGAGTTACGGGCTCTTCTTATGTACATATTATGACAATGTATATATTATGCTCAATATAATAAACTGGCATCCTTGCTACAAGCAGGGCCTCTACCGTTCTTCTCATATTTCCAGGTTACAAGGGGGCTTTTGCTTCCAAAGCGATGACCCATTTTGTCCATTAAACCGGCTATCATGCCATCATACAGCTTGGGAGCTTCACACGCAAGGGGCCAAAGAGAGTTATGTTGCTATAAGCATGACTCAAACATAGGCACCCATTGAGCACAGCTCACAAAGTTACTTGGGGGCTCTTTGTGTAATGAAACAAAGAGTTTGAAAGGACCCTTGTAATTGGGTATCGACCCACGACTTGGAAGCCTAGTGTATTCACCTAAAACCCCGGGTTAACCTGCCTTCATCAAGCAAGCCACTCCTATCCAGGTAATCCTGGCACGACCCGCCGAACGTTTGACAAGTTACTCTCATTGAGACCCTGAACTTATCAAAGTTAAAACAAAGATTGGTTAGTTGGAGGCGCATCTTAAAAGGCTTTGTCAAATGGTTTAACTCAGCGGCCTGGCAGCCCACGAAAGGCCTCGAATTTGGGCCTGGCAGCCGTCGAAAAGCCTCGACTACAAGTTTTATTTGCTTTCGCTTTTCCAAGTTTTATCTTTATTGATCAACTTTTCAAGTAAACCGACATCTTTTGACCCGGCCAGACTATATGTCTTCATCTCAACACGGCGTTTCTTAACCCGGTGTGGCTTACAGTTATCATCTGTTAAAGCATATAATCAATGGTGAACCGGCATTATTCAATCCGGCCTGGCATTGACTATAAGTCGCCAGTATGATCATCCGGTGTTCATCACAACCCGGGGTGACTTAATATATACCAGCACTGCATGGTGAAATTATGAACATTAAAAGAGTTGGGTGTTCACCCTTACTACAATCAAAGTTGGTAAACCAACAGCATAATTTCATATCACAGGTATGATTTATTTTTGCTATTTTTACAATCTTGGTTACCTACCAGGTTGTGTATTGGGCATTATAACCCGTCGCACGGTAAAACGCCCGGCCAGATCTTTTTATGCAGACACAGGGATTCCATAATACTATGAAGATATATCAGCCAACACCACAAATATCATGGCAGATCAAACAAAGTCATATATCAACGCACGATGGCAGCAGCTCAAAATATGCCAACTAGCCTATTACAAGGCGTTTTAAGGCCAAAATAAGTGATTGTTCTTTACACAGCACACACTCTGTGAACATCAACCTGGTTGCCGGATTAAGATTCATCGCCTGGTTGACGAGAGGTTGATGGATCTTCTGGCGTCGGTTCAACCTCCATCTCTCCATCCAGTGGCTAGAAGTCAACGGTGGTCTAGTCAATCGGGGTTAAAGCTTGAAAGGCAGCGTCTTCACTTATAAGTTTGGACGGTTCAACGTCAGGGGCGTAAGTGTGCTTACGGATTGGCGGGATAAGATTTTGCGCTTCCTTCATAACAGTGTCCATCCGTTGGTTGTTGGCATCATAGAAGGACCGATGAACGGTCAAGTTAGCTTCTTTCGCCAATTGACTTGCCAGAGGACGCATCTCCTTTGTAAGGGCTTTGAGGGCTTCATTATCACACCCCGTTTTCTTGTTCACCGGGATAGCCCTTGGCAATATCACCTGGATCTAGGTCAGCTATCCATGCTTTGGCCCGAGTAAGTGCCAACAAAGCACCAGCCCTGGCAGCAGATCGCTTCATTTCTTGTATCTACGCTGGCGTCATCGACAATTTGGCTAAGGTGTCCTTGATCAATGTTGGTTCCGGTTTGTTGTAGGAGACTGCGCAGATAACTCATTGGGAACCGGTATATAGTTGCTCTATATACGTATATGTTGCTTTAAGATTCATCGGCATGTCAGCACCCAGATGAGAAACACGGCTACCTGAAACGGTTTAAGACTTTGTTGTTAAACCGGCAATTTCAAAGATGGTTATTCAAGAAATCTTGACAAGAGTATTTACCAAATATTGCAGAGGTCATGGCATTTACTTGGCACTTCAACCCAGTTAGGTCTTCCGCCACCGGTTTAAGATCTGACTCGGCGTCTTCAGCTTGCTTCAACAATCCAGTCTTTTCAGTTTCCCAACTAGCACGTTCATTCTTGAACCCTTCCTTAAGTTGTTCCATGGCTGTCAAAGAAGTTTTTAGCTCATCCTTGGCCTTGGAAGTCTCTGATTGCTGGGACTTGATATTTTCTTGAAGATCGGCAATTTTGGAGTCTTTGTTGTTTATATTGGACTGCAAAGATCAGATGATCATATTTTTCTCAAAGTCCCAAGCATATAAGCAGTTATACAGTTGGCACTTGGGGGCTAATGCGGAATGCTTTTCTCCTACGGTTTAGTTAAAAGTCCCAAAGCTCAATACAAGTATGAATCTTGGCACTTGGGGGCTAATGCATATTTGATCAAAAAGAACAAAGGCGAAAGGAGTTGGCAAAATGAATATTGAATCATGAAGTCCCGGTTCACCTTGATAAGGTTAAACTGGCCCTAGGGGCTACTCAGTTGAAGCATTCTTTATTCACAAGTTCCGGTTTGTCTTCAAGAGACAAACCGACCCTTGGGGGCTACAATGGAGACATACAGAACGAGCAAGATTAAAGTGTTTGGAAAGTTACCTCATAGCGCTCCTTCATCATGTTCACCAAACCGGCCTCATAATCTAGGCTTGTGTAGAGGCAATGTAAGAAGCCGGAATGAAGTTCTTTGGCAGTAAGGTTGATATAGCTGGATAAATCTTTCTTCTCTTTCCTCTGGCCCATAGCAACAAATTCTTCCTTGGCGGTATGCTTTGATAGGACAACCGGATTGCCAGGGATGGTGTGAGCAATACCGGTGATAATAACATCATCATCGCCACCTTTTGACGGGCTCGGCGGATTGACAATATCCCTGGCTGGGTTCGACGGATTAGCAGCTGGGCTCGGCGGATTAGCAGCTAGACTTGGATGTGTAGCATGCGGGGTTGATGGATCAACATGAGTAGCCGGGTCAGCTTCCGGCAGATCAGCATCCGTGTTTGGATCTTGTGGGGCAGAATCATCCATGACAACATCAGTGTCTCTGCCAGCACCTTCTGAGGTCTTCTCCGGTTCAACTTCATCACTAGGACCACTGGTCTTGGCTTTCTTGCTCAGTCAGGCTTTGGCACTACAATGTCAAAACAAAGATTAGTACGGTAAACCGACGCATGAATAAAAAAGCTGAAAGGCAGTATATTTACCCAGTGACGGTCTTGAGGGGAGGCAATTGCGTGGTTGATGAGTCGCCAGATGAAGAACTAGAAGTTACTTGATAATTTGAATCAGACGAATTAAGTGGGTATCGGAAGCAACCCGCCCAGGGACAAGGTTTATTAAAATAGGAAGAGACCTCTGGACGACATTTCCGGGGTGGTGATTCTGGTAAACCGGAGGAAGTGACTTTTTGGCCACTGTGCTGGGTTGTGTGATGACCTTCATGTTGCTGTGTCTTCAAAGAAAATTGTGGATCCAAATGAGCAAGAGGGTGAGAGTGTTTTACTTTCCGAACTGCACGGCGAAATTTGTGAACCGGCACATGATCAGAATCGGAGGAAAGGGAGATTACCTCTACATGGTCGGCACGACTAGCTTCCACATCATCCTGGTAATAATTATTGTCAATAAGATGTTCAAAAAATAAGCCAAGAGAGTCAAGTTCTACCTCTTGATCTGATTCTTCAATATCTTCGGGCGAATCAGCGCACTCGGCGGTTTTCCTCTTGGCTGGTTTCTTTGTGACTTTGCTTTTGGCACGAGGAGCCCTCGCCGGTTTATCTTGAGTTTTCCTCTTCCAGAAGGAATCTTTGGCCTGTAAAAATTAAACAAAGGATAACTATAGCAGTGTTAAAACGGAGATGGATCAAAAAAGCACAAGGTTAAAGTTTTTACCGCTGGCGGTTTGTTGGAGGCATAAAAAGGGCGCAGCCCAGTTTGGCTGCATGCGGCGATCGGTTGGTCAAGCATCTTCTTCACACATTCAGTGACTTCATCATCAGTCATTTCTATTTCATTAAACCGTTGAGGATCCTTGGCGTCGCCGGTATACTCATGCATCAATCCGGAGCGGCGGCTTAAAGGTAGGATATGCCACGAAACCCAGCAGCGAACGAGGTCAACACCAGTCAAACCGTTGGCTAGGAGAGCCCGGAGCTTGGCAGTCGAGGTGCATAAGCTTGTCGTTCTTTGGCAGTTAGTCGTTGAGGTAAGGGGTGGCTGTTGCTAAGCCGGTGAGCGCGGTAACCCGACAAAGGATTTTCTCCAGCAGGGGCAGTGTTCTGTCAATAAAACCATGTTTGGTTCCAGTCTTTGGGATGGCTGTGGTGTTTTGCATGAGGGAAATCAACTTCTTTCCTCTTCTGGATTGACATCCCACCAAGTTTAGTGTTGGGACCATCAGAGAACTCAGTTCGGCGGTTTAGATGGAAAAAGTCCCGAAAGAGCTCAACAGATGGTTCTTCTTGAAGGTAAACTTCACAGAATACTTGAAAATTGCATATGTTGGAAACCGAATTCGAACCAATATCCTGTGGATGGAGTTGAAAGCTAGCAAGGACATCTCGGAAAAACTATGATCTGGGAGGGCTGAATCCCCGGTCTAGGTGCTGCATGAACGCAATCACTTCTCCATCTTGAGGCTCAGGAGGGCACTCAGAGCCAGGGACTCGCCAATGAAGGACATTTTTTGAGGCTAAAGCACCAGTTACAACATATCCATTGATTTGCGTTTCCGTGATCTGGGAAGGAACCCAGTTGCAAGCAGAGAATTGCTTGGTCATCATGGAAAACAAACTGTAAAAGAAAAATGAAGGCCAGTTTACGATTGAAGGTTGATGTGCACTAATCAGTGTTAAACCGGGGAATTTGATCAAGTCATATATGTGAGTTAAACCGGAAATTACTATTCAAGTCAAGATGGTGGTTTAAGTGGGGGCTAATGGCATATGGCGATTCTCAACTACTGAAGGTTAAACCGCCCTTAAACAGAAGAGGCAGAGCTGAAATCTACTAAGTGTTTACAGAAACATGCTTCACAATATGGAAGTATAATTTTGGATGTACCGTGGTTCAATAAGGAAAAAATTTCTAAGCCCTACAATGGCGCTAAGAGGAACAAAGAAGGTCCAGATGGAGTTTTTTCCAGAAACAGCAAGACGCTGTGGTGCGGCAGACTAAAGTTATGGATCTAACCGCAAAAGAAAACTATTAGGCATAGATAGATTCAGCAAAGAGACTAAGGGAAAGGCGGAGAAGCACCGATGAATGTCGATGAACACGGATGAAACCGAAGCCCTAATGGGGATCTAGGGTTACGGGAAGAAAGCTTACCAGGGCCACGCAGCAGCGGAGGAGTATCGCAGGATCTCTGGTACGAACAGGGTGATGCAGCGGCCTAGTCGGTGCATATTCGAGGATCGACGACAGCGGCGGCGACGCTTGAGATCTTCGGTCGCGAGGAGGAAGACGAGAGGCAAGGAAAAAAATGGAAAGACCCCCGGCCCTATTTATAAAGGCAAGAGGATTAAACGGCTAGCGCGAAAATCGAGGGGCCTGAAGCGGTAAAGGAGGGTGCAGCTGTCGCCTCGATTGTCAGGAATTAATTAAGAGAAGGGAATCTTTTTAAGAGGAGATGACATCATGATGATTTACTGCAGTGATAGAAGATGACGTCACGGCGGTTCACCAAAGTTTATAGGGAGAAGACAACATGGTGGTTTACGGAGAATCATTAGAAGATGTTCATGGAATTTTTCTAAGTATTGAAGATTGACATGAATAGGTTCAAATCAATCTGGGACCTAATGTTGAGGATATAACTGCTGAGTGTAAACCGCCCAGGAGGGGCCGGTTCACACTCAACTATACTGAAGCCCGTGAAGACAAGAAGATGGCGTTTTACTAATAAAGCTTAGAGGCCCAAAGCCCAGAGGCGGATTAGGGCCCATAGTGGTAAACAGTCATAGTTGTATAACTTGTATTGTAAGATAGGGAAAGGGAGAGACCAAGCCGAACACTTGTATGAGTCAGCCTCGGGACTCTGTAAACCGGCTGGGCGTCAACCTGTGTATATAAAGGGACGAACCGGAGGCGGTTCAGGGACAACAGACAACAACTCGAGACTGAGGCAAAGCGTGTTTGCTCCCTAGTCATCGAAACCCCAATAATTCCATCACAACTAGACGTAGCCTTTTACCTTCATCGAAGGGGCCGAACTAGTATAAACTCTCGTGTCCCTTGTCCGGTTTAACCCCGTCAGGCTAATCTCGTTGCGATGGCTCCACGACTAAGTCCTTCCGCTAGGACATCTGACGTGATATTTCCACGACACTATCTATTTACTTTTATGTTGAGTCATCACCTTCTTAAAAAGCACCCGCTGGAGAGCACACTGTCATTTGCATTTATTACTATTGGTTTATAATGGGCATGACTTGACTGGATCTCTTTTACCATGAATTACAATGTCTAGTCAGTCCTTGATCTTTAAAGGTGCTCTGCATTTATGTTTTGCCGTCTGAGAAAGGGCTAGCGAGATACCATCTTGTTATATCATATTATGATTGTTTTGAGAAAGTGTTGTCATCCGAGTTTTATTATTATTGCTCGCTAGCTGATTATGCCATTGATATGAGTAATTGTGAGACCTAAGTGTTATTGTGAGTATGGTTAGTTCATAATCTTTGTTGAAAACTTGAATGCTGGCTTTACATATTTACAGGAACAAGAGCAAATAGAGTTTGTAAAAGTTTTTCTTTATTAGTTTCAGTTTATCAACTGAATTGCTTGAGGACAAGCAAAGGTTTAAGCTTGGGGGAGTTGATACATCTCCAACATATCTACTTTTCCAAACACGTTTGCCCTTGTTTTGGACACTAACTTGCATGATTTGAATGAAACTAACCCGGACTGACGCTGTTTTTAGCAGAACTACCATGATGTTGTTTATTGTGCAGAAAACAAAAGTTCTCGAAATGACCTAAAAATCCACGGAGATAACTTTTGGAAAATATAAAAAATATTGGCGAAAGAATTAAGGCCAGGGGGCCCACACCCCTGTCCATGAGGGTGGGGTGCGCGCCCTCCCTCCCTGGGCGTTCCCCCCTGTCTCATGGGCCCCCTGATGCTCCACCGACCTCAACTCCGACTCCATATATTCCGTTCCACGAAGAGAAAAATCAGAGAGAAAATTTCATTGCGTTTTACGATACGGAGCCGCCGCCAAGACCTAATCTCTCTCGGGAGGGCTGCTCTAGAGTCCGTTCGGGGCTCCGGAGAGGGGGATTCGTCTCCGTCGTCATCATCAACCATCCTCCATCACCAATTTCATGATGCTCACAGCCGTGCGTGAGTAACTCCATCGTAGGCTTGCTGGACGGTGATCGGTTGGATGAGATTTACCATGTAATTAAGTTAGTTTTGTTAGGGTTTGATCCCTAGTATCCACTATGTTTTGAGATTTTGTTTGTATGACTTTGCTATGCTTAATGCTTGACACTAGGGCCCGAGTGCCATGATTTCAGATCTGAACCTATTATGTTTTCATGAATATATATGAGTTATTGATCCTATCTTGCAAGTCTATAGTCACCTTTTATGTGTTATGATCCGACAACCCCGAAGTGACAATAATCGGGATACTTCTCGGTGATGACCATAGTTTGAGGAGTTCATGTATTCACTATGTGCTAATGCTTTGTTCCGGTTCTCTATTGAAAGGAGGCCTTAATATCCCTTAGTTTCCACTAGGACGCCGCTGCCATGGGAGGGTAGGACAAAAGATGTCATGCAAGTTCTTTTCCATAAGCACGTATGACTATATTCGGAATACATGCCTACATTACATTGATGAACTGGAGCTAGTTCTGTGTCACCCTATGTTATAGCTATTACATGAGGAATCACATCCGACATAATTATCCATCACTGATACAATGCCTATGAGCTTTTCACATATTGTTCTTCTCTTATTTACTTTTTCGTTGCTACTGTTACATCTACTACAAAACTATTATCTTTACTTTTCCCACTGTTACCATTACTATCATATTACTTTGCTACTAAATACTTGGCTATAGATACTAAGTTATCCAGGTGTGGTTGAATTGACAACTCAACTACTAATACTTAAGAATATTCTTTGGCTCCCCTTGTGTCGAATCAATAAATTTGGGTTGAATACTCTACCCTCTAAAGCTGTTGCGATCCCCTACACTTGTGGGTTATCAATGCACCATATACCTCAAAGGGGATTTTCCCCTATTCTTTCTATATTAGGCAAATTAATGATGTATTGTGCTTTCGATTACTCGCATATTTCCATGACATCATGTTTACCCTATCTGTTTAATTATAGATTGTTGTCCTTCAATTTCAACTGTTGTACAGTTCTTTCAATTTGGGCCCATATTTGCATGTTACCATATTTTGTTTAACAATCCTACCATTTTCTGCAGCGCATCCTTTTCTATGCAATAGTTTATGTAGTGCACAATTTTTCCCTTTACATAGACCAAGGCTGCACGGATGTCATACTGCACACAAACCATGGATTTACAATCGTTGCTACGGTAAGACTTGATGAACGTGGTAACTCCTATTTTGGCGCTGGCTTTTAGAAAGAAATTACTAAGTTTCATGTAATGAAAGCTGGCACTAAAATTGGACTGCACATAAAAGTTCCTGGTCATGAGATATATGCTAACTTCCCCGACAAAATCATCCATCCTGAGTTTGTTCGAAGTAAGTTCTTTTCCAACTATCTGCATGTTGACTTACCTAGCAATGTTAAATGAATTGTGTAGTATTTAAGCAACCAATTGTTATTCCCTTTTCTTACTATATTCCTACCTAATAACTTCTAGTTACCAATACACTTTTCTATTGCCTTGTTTTAACTAAATATTCCTTGTACTCTCATTTCTATCAGAAAGCGCCACTAACAAGGAGACTTCGAAGGTGGAGAATGGGGCTTCCAACAGGTGGAGGCGGGGCAAGCTAGAACCGCAAGCGACTCCAGCAGGCATAGACTTCATCGGCAGCCTCCCCGATGATATGTTGACAGTCATCATCTCCCTCCTCCCAATCAAATGTGGGGGGCGGATAACCGTCCTTTCCCGGCGGTGGCGCCCCCTATGGAACTTCACCAATCTCGACCTCATCGACACCCACGGGCTCTGCCATGGCTACCGTAAAAGCTTGGATGTGTTCTCCAAGATCCTCGGTAGCCTGGCCCAAGTGGAGGCCTTAGAATGGGCAAGTTCTGTTCCAACGGTAGGGACCGAGCCAAGCTTGATGACTGGTTCGGATTCTGTCAGGACCCCGACTCGATGTCACATCGATCTAGCTGGTAACACCTCATATCACTTTGTGGCCTCACGCACGGTATCCCCACGGGTGTCGTCTTACCTTTTCCCGGGACCGTTTGCGCCTTTTGGCTCACGTATATGATAGTGTCGCTAGCATCCATATGATAAAGAGCCCGGGCTGACATGACTAGTCGTAAACCCAAAGTGGCACAGACTTACAGGGACAGGCATCCATGACCCAGCTTCGAACGTGTCGGTCATCAGCAAGTGGGTCCGGGCTGTAGCACTGGGCTAGCAGGACTCCGGTAAACCGGGCTGTAGCGGGCTAACAGGACTCCGGTACTCAAAGCGTGACATTTCCCCGAAGGGACAGACACAGGAACGAAGAAGGACACATGCCGGCCAGCCTAAGTGTTCCAGAGCAGTAGCAAGCTACCATGGCTCAGCGGTAACACTAGGAGACATTTCCCGGTAAGAGAGGCTACTAAAGATAAACAACTAGATAGTCAGATCCCACACATACCAAGCATTTCAATCATACACACAATATGCTCGATATGTGCAAATACAACGAAGCATCACAACATGACTCTATGACACAAGTACTTTATTTAAGGCTCAGTGAGCCATACATAACATACACAAAGGTACGGGTCTCACGACCCCACATACAAGTCATACAGTCATACAAACCAGCAGCGGAAGTAACTTGTCTGAGTACAGACAACTAGTAAAATAAAAGAGGCTTGGAAAGCCTAGCTATACTACGTGGTCCTTCACAAGCTCAGGGTCACCACCTGGGTCTTTAGCCTACTCGTTGATGTCAACGTCTACATAGAACCCATCAGAAGGGGTTGCAGCGTCTTCTGTAAAAATGTAGATTATAGCAACATGAGTACAAAGGTACTCAGCAAGACTTACATCAGATCCTACATACATGCATAGTATCAAGAAGGGTTGGTGGAGTTATTGCAGCAAGCCAGCTTTGACTCTTGGCTAGGCTATTCTACGATACTCCAACTGAAATGGTTTTGCGCACACGAGTCCACTACTCACCACTTCAATACACTACCGAGGATCCACCTCCGTCTTCCTACGGAAGAGCCATCCTCGGCACTCACACTTATCTTGAGGCTTTTAGTAGTTTCCATTTACTTGTCTATGAACTGTATAGGCAACCAAGTAGTCCTTTACCGCGGACGCGGCTATTCGAATAGATCATGTTAACCCTGCAGGGGGTACTTCTTCATACACGCTCTCACCACTTACCGTCGTTTACACGACATGTACTCGGCAACCTTCAAGCGGAAGCCCAACGTGGGTGTCGGCCACGACCTACCTAATCACCTAAGCCTCCAGTCCAGGTTTATCGCCTATTCAGGTTCCATCCGCAGGGAGTCCGGCCGAGGTTTCCCATACGGCCCCGAACGATGTGAACAGGGTTCCCGAGATACCTAACGGGTATTCGGTACACCCGGCCACGTACCTACCGCATCACAGCCCACCCCTACGGTCAGCGCTGTCCACGGCCTCCAGTAGGCTACAAACACCAGAAACTACTTGCAACTCCTGGACGGAGAACTAGGGTGAATAAGAAGCCGAGAGGGTCCATTGGTTTCGGGCCCAATGCATGGTAGTAGCTGATTCTTAAATCACACATACAGATCTCAGTGCTTAAGGTCGGCTTCAATGAAACAACCCACCATGTACTCCTACATGGCCTCTCATCGATACCTTTACCAAATCGTGTTCACCACACCACTCTCATTACCAACATAATCATTTCACTCCAGCCCATCACCCCGATGAACCAGACCTGACACGACTCTAAGCATAGCAGGCATAGCAAGGTAGGAACAACACATACATATGGCTCAATCAACTCCTACACATGCTAGTGGGTTTCATCTAGTTACTGTGGCAATGACAGGTCATGCAGAGGAAATGGGTTCAACTACCGTAGCACACAGCAGTTTGAATCGCGTTGTCTTAATGCAGTAAAAGAGAGCAGGAGCGAGAACATGGGATTGTATCGATATGATCAAATGGTTGGTTGCTTGCCTGATGGTTCGATGCACGGATACGGTTCTTCGTTAGGGTAATCACGGTACTCCTCGGGGACAGATCCTGTCGCAAAGGACATCGATACACAAGCATCACCAAACAATGTGCAACAATATGATGCATGCATGAAACATGGCAATATGAGTGTGTTGGGCTAATGCAACTAAAACCAGAAGTGTTTGAACAAATTTGAATCAAGGATTCAAATTTCAAATTCAAATATGGCCTTTTAAAGTGCCTTTTCTTGTTCTGCTTAAAACATCAATTTAACTTGTTTGATCATGCATGAAAATAGTACAGATGGATAGATTGGATTTTTCTGATCATTTTTCATATATAATTTGTCCAATTTGGAGTTACAGAATAAAAGTTATGAATTTTTGAAGTTTAATTAATATTCTGGAATTTCCTGATTTAAATTAAATCCAGAAATATAATTATTGCGCCAGCATGACGTCAGCATGACGTCAGTGGTCAACTGTGGCTGGCTGAGGTCAAACCTGACGTGTGGGGCCCACACGTCAGTGACAGGGGGGGTTAAACAGGATTAAATTAATCCTAATTAGGGTTAGTGGCGCTGGGGCCCACTGTCAGTGTCAGGGGGGGTTGACTAACAGTAGTTAGCGCTAACCTAACCACCTGGCCGACAGGGCCCACGCGTCAGTGACCCTGGGGGGTCAAACCCCAGGTCGGACAAGTCAAACCCCACCGGCGACATGACGCCGGCGAGGTCCGAGACGGCGGCGAGAGTGCTTTTTGCCATTCCGGCAACCAAATGGACGGCGGAAGGCATCTACGTGTTGCTGAGGTTGAGCCGCGACTATTGGTGGTGGTGGTTGGGCTCGGGGTGGCCGGAGTTGACGGCGGCGAGCTCGGCTGCGGCGGCCGGAGTTCGGGTGCGGTCGGGATCAGTGTTGCAGGGGGTTTGGGGAGGCGTTGGTGCGTGCTGCGTGCTCCTGGTGAGGTGGGGAGCACGATGGTGTGCTCGGTTGGGCGCTACGGCGACCGTGGCCACGACGGCGACATCGCCGGCGGCGTGGAGCTCTCGGCCAAGGTGGGGCTAGGGCCTAGAGGTCGGGAGAGACCAGGGAAGAAGGGGGAAACGATCCGGGGGCTCACCGCGGAGCTGCAGGGATGGTTAGCGGGCTCGGGGACGCGCTGGTGACGGTGAATTCGACGGCGACGACGGTCGGAGCCCGAAGAGGGGAACGGCGACGTGGCGGCGATGCAGGGCTTCCGGGGAGCTGTGGAGCGGTGGGGAGGAAGAGGGAGTCGAGGCGGAGCTCCTGAGCTAGTCGGGGGAGCGAGGGGTGGTCGGAGACGGTGGCTATGGCGAACGGCGGCGACGGTGGTGTTCGGCCGTGAGAGAGAGAGAGAGGGAGCAGCACGGGAGAGAGAGAGGGATAAGGCCAGGGGATCGGGGCGGCACCGAGAAGAAACGCCGCGGCGTCGCGCTGGCGAGGGAGGCAGGCAGACGGGCTGGTGGCGTGGCGCTCCGGCCGTGCGCGCGCGCCGGCCACACGCCTGGCCGACTGGCGCCAGGAGGACGACGGCGGTGGTGGGCTGGGCTGGCTTGCTGGGCCGGCCAGCTGGCTGGGCCGCACAGGTAAGTTTTTCCCTTTTTTTCTGTTTCTGTTTTTATTTAATATATCTGCAACTTTGTTGAATTAAATAAAATACCTAGGCAACTCCAAAAATCACCAAACTATTCCTGGCCCATAGTTGGATTATTTCCAACATGAAACATTTTAGTTTGGAGATATTTGAGCATTTAAATATTTTATATTATTTTAAATGCCCAAATTCAAATATTTATGATTTAAATCAAAAACCCTAGGATGGCCTAGGAAAATGTGCACCACTTTTGGCAGAGGTTCTGAACCAAGGCAAAAATGATGGGCATTTTAGAAGGGCATTTCAGGTTCATTGAAAAATTATTTTAGTAACCCTAGTTGGTTTCAGAGGGGACTGGGGGTTCTGTCATCCCCATTTCAAGTTTCTGATGAAAGAGTAAACATGATGCAACACTCTAATGCATGACTAGCTAGGGTGTGACAACTCACCCCCACTCAAAAGAATCTCGTCCCGAGATTTGGGTTCCTCCGAGAAGAAGGCGGGATATTCAAGTCGAAGACGATCCTCCCTTTCCCAAGTTGCTTCATCCTCAGAATGGTGCGACCATTGAACCTTGAGAAACTTGATATTATGACGTCGCGTGGTACGTTCGGCTTGATCGAGGATACGAATGGGGTACTCTCGATATGTAAGATCATCTTGGAGATCAAGCGTTTTGTGGTCCACTTCACGGATAGGATCCGAGAAGCAACGCCTGAGTTGAGAAACGTGGAAGACATCGTGAACTCTGGAGAGGTGCGGAGGTAGTTCCAACTGGTAGGCAACTTCTCCTCGTTTGGCAAGAATGCGAAAAGGTCCAATGTAACGAGGAGCCAATTTGCCTTTGATACCGAAACGATGGGTTCCCTTCAGAGGGGTGACCCGAAGATAAGCTTTCTCGTCAACCTCGAAAGTCATAGCCTTATGTTTTCGGTCATATTGACTCTTTTGACGGGATTGGGCTGTTTTCAACTTTTCACGAACGATACGAACTTGTTCTTCTGCTTCCTGAATCATATCCGGGCCAAAGAATTGTCTTTCCCCGGTCTCTGACCAGTTAAGGGGTGTTCGACATCGTCGTCCATAGAGAACTTCAAAAGGGGCTTTACCCAAGCTAGATTGATAGCTGTTGTTGTAAGCGAATTCGGCAAATGGAAGGCACTTCTCCCAGTCCATTCCGAATGAGATAACAGAGGCTCGAAGCATGTCTTCTAGAATTTGGTTGACGCGTTCCACTTGACCACTCGACTGAGGGTGGAAAGCGGTGCTAAAGGAAAGACGGGTTCCCATAGCATTTTGGAAACTTTCCCAAAATCGAGAGGTGAAAAGACTTCCTCGATCCGAGTTAATTTCCAAAGGAACACCATGGAGAGACACTATTCGGGAGATGTACAAATCTGCCAGCTGACTAGCGGTTATACTCTCACGAACAGGTAAGAAGTGGGCTACTTTGGAAAGACGATCGACCACGACGAAAATAGCATTATTCCCTCTCTTGGTCCTGGGAAACCCGGTAATGAAATCCATACCAATTTTATCCCATTTCCATTCAGGAATAGCTAAGGGTTGAAGGGTGCCAGCAGGCCGTTGATGCTCTGCTTTTACACGACGACAGACGTCGCAATTTGCAATATACTGAGCAATTTCTCTCTTCATCCTAGTCCACCAGAACCTCTGGCGTAGGTCCTGATACATCTTAGTACTACCGGGATGAATAGTGAGAGGAGATTCATGAGCTTCCTTAAGGATTAATCGCCTTAGGTTGCGCACTTTGGGAACTACTAGTCGATCCCCGAAGTATACGACTCCTTGATCATTAATGGAGAAACAATCCGCAATTCCTTTCTGAATGTTCCTCTTGATGCGGGAGATTCCCGGATCTACCTTCTGTGCTTTGATAATTTGATCCGTAAGGGTAGGTTTTGCCACCAAGGTGGAGAGAAAACCTTGAGGAACAATGTGAAGGTTAAGCTTCCGAAATTCCTCATGGAGAAGCGGTTGACTTTGTTGTAACATCAGGTTGTTACAATAAGATTTACGACTTAGCGCATCAGCCATGACGTTGGCTTTCCCTGGGGTGTAGGTTATTCCTAAGTCGAAGTCAGTGATCAATTCAACCCAACGTCTCTGCCTGAGATTCAAATCCGGTTGGGTGAAAATATACTTCAGACTTTGGTGATCAGTGAATATTTCGCAACGATTACCGAGGAGGTAATGTCGCCAGGTCTTAAGTGCATAGACTACGGCTGCAAGCTCTAGATCATGAGTAGGATAATTCTCCTCATGTGGGTGCAATTGCCGTGAAGCGTAAGCAATTACGTGTCGATCTTGCATGAGAATGCAACCTAGTCCTTGTCGCGAGGCGTCGCAGTAGATAACAAAGTCCTTGGAGAAGTCTGGCGGTACCAGCACGGGAGCAGAAGTCAGGCGTCTTTTCAGTTCCTGAAAGCTGTGCTCACATTGTGGAGTCCATTCGAACTTCTTATCTTTCTTGAGGAGTTCGGTTAGAGGTTTGGCAACCTTGGAGAAGTTCTCGACAAAGCGACGACAATAGCTCGCTAAGCCTAGAAAACTCCGAACTTGCTTGACCGATTCGGGTGGAGTCCAGTTAAGGACGGCTTGAACTCGCTCAGGGTTAACAGCAATACCTTTACCAGATATTACATGACCCAGATAGGTCACTTCTGACAACCAGAATTCACATTTAGAGAATTTGGCATAAAGGCGATGCTCTCGAAGTTTCTTCAACACTAGCCTTAGATGTTCGGCATGTTCTTCCTCGTTCTTGGAGTAGATGAGTATATCATCGAGATAAACTACGACGAATTTATCCAAATACTCCATGAAGATTGAGTTCATTAACCGAGAAAAGGTGGCTGGAGCGTTGGTTAAACCGAAGGACATGACGGTGTACTCGTATTGGCCATAACGAGTAACAAAGGCCGTTTTAGGAATGTCCCCGTTTCTGATTTTGATTTGATGGTAGCCCAACCTCAAATCCATCTTGGAGAAGACTGAGGATCCAGCGAGCTGATCATACAGGTCGTTGATCCTGGGAAGCGGGTATTTGTTCTTGATTGTGACCAAGTTGACAGGTCGGTAATCTACAACCATCCGGTCCGTACCATCCTTCTTCTTGACGAATAGGACGGGGCAAGCCCACGGAGATGAGCTAGGGCGGATGAAACCCTTTTTCAAGGACTCATCGAGTTGTTTCTTAAGCTCGGCTAGTTCTAGAGGTGCCATCTTGTAGGGTCTTCTAGCAATCGGAACGGTTCCTGGAATGAGGTCTATTACGAACTCAACATCCCTGTCAGGTGGAACACCTGGCAATTCCTCTGGGAAGACATCCGGGAAGTCACGGACTACCGGAACGTCCTCAAGGTCTGGCAAAGGGCTGGCGTTAAGAGAATATAATTGTCGCTTGGCTATTCGGGTCAAGACATGGACTATCTTCCCCGAAGGATGGGTGAGTTGAACAGTCCTAGAGAAGCAATCAATTTGGGCATGATGAGCTGACATCCAGTCCATACCCAGAATGATATTAATATCTGAAGATTTAAGGGCTATCAAAGACGCAAGGAAAACAAGTCTGTCGACTTGGATCTCATTTCCATAACTTACCCTAGAGGTCTGCCATCTAGACCCAGGGGTAGAGATTTCCATAGTGGATGGCATGTCACAGAATGCAACGTTATGCAAACGAGCATAATTTTCAGATATAAAGGAATGAGAGGCTCCTGTATCGAAAAGGACAGATGCCGGGTGGCAATTAACAAGAAGCGTACCGAGAACGACGTTGGGATCCTCTTGAGCTTCTTCGGCAGAGACACAGTTGACATGGCCACGTGAAGCGGTGACCGGCTTGGCGTGGAATACTTTTCCTGTCGGCTTGCCACGGCCAACAGCTTTAGCAGATTGATTGGGGTTGGTCTGGGGGCATTCACGCATATAGTGACCAGATTCCCCACACTTGAAACAAGTCACGGAACTGGTACGTGGAGGAACATTATTGGTTGGACCCCCATAGGGCTTGGCTGGAGCAGACTGTTGAACGGGGCGAGGCGCCTGGAAAGATGGCCTCGGTGTGAACCTGGGTGGCAGGGCGGTGTTGGGTACCCACACGCGGCGCTTCTGAGGACCAGCACCGGACGAGGAACCCATGTCACGTCCATGCTTGCGTGTTGCGTCATAGTCAGTCTGACCAGTTTCAGCACTGATGGCTTTGTTGACAAGTTTCGAAAAAGATGTGCACTCATGCAGACGGAGGTCGCGGCGAAGCTCAGGACTAAGGCCCTTACGGAACCTTGCTTGCTTCTTGGCGTCAGTAGACACTTCCTCAGTTGCATATCGGGCGAGATTACCGAACTCTCTGCTATAGGCATCCACAGAAAGTCGGCCTTGGGTGAAACTGCAAAATTCTTCACGTTTACGGTCCATGAGACCCTCCGGAATGTGATGTTCACGGAAAGCCTCGCTGAATTCAGCCCAAGTTGTGACATGGCCCGCTGGGCGCATAGCTCCATAATTCTCCCACCATAGACTGGCGGGGCCTTCAAGATGATATGCAGCAAAGGTGACCTTGTCAGCCTCCGCTACCAGCGCGGAACGCAGTTTGTGAGAGATACTGCGAAGCCAGTCATCAGCGTCGAGAGGCTCGACGGAGTGGTGGAACGTGGGTGGATGCAATTTGATAAAATCACTGAGTGACACCACGTTAGCCCTCTGATGGTGTGCTGTATTCTGTTCAATACGCTCCAACAAACGGTTTGTCTCCCGCTTGTTTCTCTCAGCTTCCATCATCACCTCGGCTAGTGAAGGAGGATGAGGCAGATTTTCATTCCTGGCTTCACTGCCTTCGGCCTGCTCTTGGGAAGCAGGGTTAGCGCGCGTGTTGACCATCCTAGGTAAACAAGACAATGATTTAGTCAGAATGATAAAATTCCGACATAGGATACATAATGTAAGGAATAACTCGGAATGCAAGATGATCATCCGTATGACATGGTAGATACAGAAACTGCTTCTTTTATTCCATCGTCATACACACCATACAGGGTTTAGTACAAGACCAAACAAAGTACTAATACGGTGAAAAGAGGATTACATCTCATCGGAGGCATTCCAAGCTCCTATACATTATTTTTCTACACCTCCGGAAGGAGTACAGACTAGGTCATATCCCACGAGTCACGCAGGACGATAGACGACATAGCTAGTGCGAACCAGTGTTACTACCACTAACTCAGACCGATCCGTAGTAGTCCTCGTAGAAGTCACCTCCATAGCCTGGAAGTTCAACATGATCATCCGGAAACAGACGGTCTCGCGGAGCTTGTGGACCATAGGGGCTAGGATGAGGCCTTGGACCAACAAACGGTGGCCTGCGGGGACCGCGAGGTGGGGTGATGCCTCCTACATCACGCCAAACCATCACGTCCGGCAGAGCAGATCTCACAGGATAGAGATCGCGCATATCTGAATATCCAGCTTGCACCGCCGGTGCGAACCGAGTCAAAGTGGCCCAGTGGTCAGCACGGGTATTGAAGAGCTCTAACCTTAAGGCCCGATTTTCACGGTCCTTATCCTCGAGCATCTCAGCAGTGGTGCGAGTCCGTGAATCCTCCTGAGTGGAGTCAGCATAGATAGCCTGGAGATACCCTTGTGCTCCCGGAAGTGATCCTGGCATATACCGGAAGTCAGAGTCCCGAAATAGACCAGATCTGACTCGCATAATGGTCATCATAGAGTAGGCGGCGTCCTGCACAGCCATCTCAATAGTAACCCCGAGTCCATAGGAGCAGTGAAGAGGCTCGGTGGATCCAGGATAAGATGGAAATATCCTGACAGTGCAGAGATACTGGCTTTGATTAAAGTCCCGGAATTGCTCTTCGACCGTGTACTCAGGATACCAGCGGTATCCAGCCTCAGTCATTACCCTGACCAACTTAGCAGTATGGCCGGGTACATCTAGACATCGAGTCAGGCGAACCACTTGATTGAGGTCGCGAGTGGCCATCTGAAAGCACAATCATAATGCAAAGGCATTAGAATTTCTAGCAAAATTTCGGCAGCATAACAGCTGTAAATGCTCAAAAAGGATTTGAGACATTTGACAAAGGATTTCGTACACACTCAACATCATCATATCAAAGTTCTGAACCATTCTGGCTACATAATGTGGTAGTAGAACTGAACTAGGCTTGTAACCATCAAACTTATAAGGTACTACTGATTAGTAACACGTGATCCTGATAGAAAGAATAGATCCTAATTCCTTATCCCCCGGTGGAAGAATGGACTGACTCAGATCAGAAAGTCATAAGGTATAAGGAGTAAAAAGAGCCTTACGTTCCAACCCACAAACAATTCCCCTACATATAGCTAAAGAATTTCTAGACTCAACATCGACCAGTTTGGCTTGGAGAACCTACAGGCAGTCCGGCTCTGATGCCAACGCTGTCAGGACCCCGACTCGATGTCACATCGATCTAGCTGGTAACACCTCATATCACTTTGCGGCCTCACGCACGGTATCCCCACGGGTGTCGTCTTACCTTTTCCCGGGACCGTTTGCGCCTTTTGGCTCACGTATATGATAGTGTCGCTAGCATCCATATGATAAAGAGCCCGGGCTGACATGACTAGTCGTAAACCCAAAGTGGCACAGACTTACAGGGACAGGCATCCATGACCCAGCTTCGAACGTGTCGGTCATCAGCAAGTGGGTCCGGGCTGTAGCACTGGGCTAGCAGGACTCCGGTAAACCGGGCTGTAGCGGGCTAACAGGACTCCGGTACTCAAAGCGTGACATTTCCCCGAAGGGACAGACACAGGAACGAAGAAGGACACATGCCGGCCAGCCTAAGTGTTCCAGAGCAGTAGCAAGCTACCATGGCTCAGCGGTAACACTAGGAGACATTTCCCGGTAAGAGAGGCTACTAAAGATAAACAACTAGATAGTCAGATCCCACACATACCAAGCATTTCAATCATACACACAATATGCTCGATATGTGCAAATACAACGAAGCATCACAACATGACTCTATGACACAAGTACTTTATTTAAGGCTCAGTGAGCCATACATAACATACACAAAGGTACGGGTCTCACGACCCCACATACAAGTCATACAGTCATACAAACCAGCAGCGGAAGTAACTTGTCTGAGTACAGACAACTAGTAAAATAAAAGAGGCTTGGAAAGCCTAGCTATACTACGTGGTCCTTCACAAGCTCAGGGTCACCACCTGGGTCTTTAGCCTACTCGTTGATGTCAACGTCTACATAGAACCCATCAGAAGGGGTTGCAGCGTCTTCTGTAAAAATGTAGATTATAGCAACATGAGTACAAAGGTACTCAGCAAGACTTACATCAGATCCTACATACATGCATAGTATCAAGAAGGGTTGGTGGAGTTATTGCAGCAAGCCAGCTTTGACTCTTGGCTAGGCTATTCTACGATACTCCAACTGAAATGGTTTTGCGCACACGAGTCCACTACTCACCACTTCAATACACTACCGAGGATCCACCTCCGTCTTCCTACGGAAGAGCCATCCTCGGCACTCACACTTATCTTGAGGCTTTTAGTAGTTTCCATTTACTTGTCTATGAACTGTATAGGCAACCAAGTAGTCCTTTACCGCGGACGCGGCTATTCGAATAGATCATGTTAACCCTGCAGGGGGTACTTCTTCATACACGCTCTCACCACTTACCGTCGTTTACACGACATGTACTCGGCAACCTTCAAGCGGAAGCCCAACGTGGGTGTCGGCCACGACCTACCTAATCACCTAAGCCTCCAGTCCAGGTTTATCGCCTATTCAGGTTCCATCCGCAGGGAGTCCGGCCGAGGTTTCCCATACGGCCCCGAACGATGTGAACAGGGTTCCCGAGATACCTAACGGGTATTCGGTACACCCGGCCACGTACCTACCGCATCACAGCCCACCCCTACGGTCAGCGCTGTCCACGGCCTCCAGTAGGCTACAAACACCAGAAACTACTTGCAACTCCTGGACGGAGAACTAGGGTGAATAAGAAGCCGAGAGGGTCCATTGGTTTCGGGCCCAATGCATGGTAGTAGCTGATTCTTAAATCACACATACAGATCTCAGTGCTTAAGGTCGGCTTCAATGAAACAACCCACCATGTACTCCTACATGGCCTCTCATCGATACCTTTACCAAATCGTGTTCACCACACCACTCTCATTACCAACATAATCATTCCACTCCAGCCCATCACCCCGATGAACCAGACCTGACACGACTCTAAGCATAGCAGGCATAGCAAGGTAGGAACAACACATACATATGGCTCAATCAACTCCTACACATGCTAGTGGGTTTCATCTAGTTACTGTGGCAATGACAGGTCATGCAGAGGAAATGGGTTCAACTACCGTAGCACACAGCAGTTTGAATCGCGTTGTCTTAATGCAGTAAAAGAGAGCAGGAGCGAGAACATGGGATTGTATCGATATGATCAAATGGTTGGTTGCTTGCCTGATGGTTCGATGCACGGATACGGTTCTTCGTTAGGGTAATCACGGTACTCCTCGGGGACAGATCCTGTCGCAAAGGACATCGATACACAAGCATCACCAAACAATGTGCAACAATATGATGCATGCATGAAACATGGCAATATGAGTGTGTTGGGCTAATGCAACTAAAACCAGAAGTGTTTGAACAAATTTGAATCAAGGATTCAAATTTCAAATTCAAATATGGCCTTTTAAAGTGCCTTTTCTTGTTCTGCTTAAAACATCAATTTAACTTGTTTGATCATGCATGAAAATAGTACAGATGGATAGATTGGATTTTTCTGATCATTTTTCATATATAATTTGTCCAATTTGGAGTTACAGAATAAAAGTTATGAATTTTTGAAGTTTAATTAATATTCTGGAATTTCCTGATTTAAATTAAATCCAGAAATATAATTATTGCGCCAGCATGACGTCAGCATGACGTCAGTGGTCAACTGTGGCTGGCTGAGGTCAAACCTGACGTGTGGGGCCCACACGTCAGTGACAGGGGGGGTTAAACAGGATTAAATTAATCCTAATTAGGGTTAGTGGCGCTGGGGCCCACTGTCAGTGTCAGGGGGGGGTTGACTAACAGTAGTTAGCGCTAACCTAACCACCTGGCCGACAGGGCCCACGCGTCAGTGACCCTGGGGGGTCAAACCCCAGGTCGGACAAGTCAAACCCCACCGGCGACATGACGCCGGCGAGGTCCGAGACGGCGGCGAGAGTGCTTTTTGCCATTCCGGCAACCAAATGGACGGCGGAAGGCATCTACGTGTTGCTGAGGTTGAGCCGCGACTATTGGTGGTGGTGGTTGGGCTCGGGGTGGCCGGAGTTGACGGCGGCGAGCTCGGCTGCGGCGGCCGGAGTTCGGGTGCGGTCGGGATCAGTGTTGCAGGGGGTTTGGGGAGGCGTTGGTGCGTGCTGCATGCTCCTGGTGAGGTGGGGAGCACGATGGTGTGCTCGGTTGGGCGCTACGGCGACCGTGGCCACGACGGCGACATCGCCGGCGGCGTGGAGCTCTCGGCCAAGGTGGGGCTAGGGCCTAGAGGTCGGGAGAGACCAGGGAAGAAGGGGGAAACGATCCGGGGGCTCACCACGGAGCTGCAGGGATGGTTAGCGGGCTCGGGGACGCGCTGGTGACGGTGAATTCGACGGCGACGACGGTCGGAGCCTGAAGAGGGGAACGGCGACGTGGCGGCGATGCAGGGCTTCCGGGGAGCTATGGAGCGGTGGGGAGGAAGAGGGAGTCGAGGCGGAGCTCCTGAGCTAGTCGGGGGAGCGAGGGGTGGTCGGAGACGGTGGCTATGGCGAACGGCGGTTCCAAAAAAGGTTTTGTTTAATATATCTGCAACTTTGTTGAATTAAATAGAATACCTAGGCAACTCCAAAAAATCACCAAACTATTCCTGGCCCATTGTTGGATTATTTCCAACATGAAACATTTTAGTTTGGAGATATTTGAGCATTTAAATATTTTATATTATTTTAAATGCCCAAATTCAAATATTTATGATTTAAATCAAAAACCCTAGGATGGCCTAGGAAAATGTGCACCACTTTTGGCAGAGGTTCTGAACCAAGGCAAAAATGATGGGCATTTTAGAAGGGCATTTCAGGTTCATTGAAAAATTATTTTAGTAACCCTAGTTGGTTTCAGAGGGGACTGGGGGTTCTGTCATCCCCATTTCAAGTTTCTGATGAAAGAGTAAACATGATGCAACACTCTAATGCATGACTAGCTAGGGTGTGACAGATTCCCCAGCCTAGATTAGCTCGAGGAGCTCACTTTTGATGATGGGCTTATGCGCTCGCTGCCAACGTCTGCTCTTTGCCTCGCGCCCACGTTGCACATCGCCAAGTTCAGGAACTGCTATCCCCCTTAATGAAGCGCCCGCTCTTATTCTACCATGAATGAAGCACCTCAAGCTCGTCGTCCTCTGCCTCTCAAACGGTGACATGGAGCGCCTGCTTCGTGGTTGTACTGCACTCGCAGTACCTTCGTCTTCAGGCGATCAATGGGTTGAGTACATTCCACATCACCTCCATGACTCTCCGGACTACTTATGTGTGTTGCTGGTTCGGCAGGTAGACATCAGAAGATGTGTACCACGGTATGTCCATTGAGGACACACCTGCACTTGAGAGATTACTTGTACTTGATCAAGTAGGTCCAAAGTGAATCAATGTCATTTCTGCACCGAAATTGACAGTGCTGGGCTACTCCTGTGACAAATACTCCGAACTTGTTATTGGATCCACACCCGTTCAGGTACCACAGCCGCCTTCTACCTCTCCTTCTATAAATTAACATTATTTCTAATTTTGAAGATGTTTGTTCGTCTTTCACTTGGAAAATGATTCCGATAAGCCTGACCGCGAAACTGCGCACAGTGAAGGTCTTGTCACTAGAATCTATCGGCCCCAACCTGGAGCAAGTTGTCACTTTCCTGAGATGCATTCCGTGCCTAGAGAAGCTATATATCAAGGTGATGTTCCTTTCCTGTTAAATGTTAACCATAAGGGAGTTTAATTTGTGACACCTGTTTCCAAGTTTATAATGAGAATGTACTATGATTTCTGAAGGATTCTTTTGGAGGATTTCAGTACATACATATCTCCTTTTCCAAGTTTACAATGACAATGCTTGATCCATATGGTTACAATCCATATGCATTTCTCCTTTGGATTCATATGTACTAGTTTTCTTATGGAACTTTTCATCCACTTCAACATCTTGTGAAGATGGAAGATGGCATGTTAATGCCCATGTTAATCATGTCAGATCGAAGATGGCATGTTAGTGCATTTTACAAATCCTGCAAACCAAATAGGCCTGTAATAGTGTTCAAAACTGCATCAAGGCACTAACACGTTTTCTTATTTTGCAGATAAGATTAGGGCCAATGGTGGATAATGTGATACAATGTAGCAACCACGTCGAATGCCTAGATCTGCATCTCTCAGAAATTACTTTGAACTCCTATCGAGGGACCTTACCGGAGATTATATTCGCCACGTTCTTTGTTGTTAGAGCAAGGGTGCTGAAGGTAATGAGGTTTGCCCTACATTTATTTCGGAAAAATGAATGGTTTGTTGATCAGCGCCGGCGCCTGTGCAGAATGGAATAGGCTCTAAAAATGTTGAATTTAATTTTGGAACTTCAGATGGCAGAGTAATAGGAACTCATCGTGTCAACCCCATACATGACTTCTCAGTGGCTGACCCCTTTGCAAAAGTTGTCAGGTTTTGAAACCAGACTTAGAGGTGGTAATATTAGTTTGACCTCTCTGATATCCATGTTCAGCGGATCAGCGTGAGCATTTGCAGTTGATGAGCTGAATTTCATTTCTAATATTAGTTTGAACCTTGTAATCTTCGAATTTGAGCCATATAACTCTGGAATTTGAACCTTGTAATATTTCGAGCCTTTGTAGTACAATCGTTGAAATGGCATCGTATGAGACTCGTATATTGGTAGCACTATTTTGAACTTAATATGCAATGGTCTTATATTTGATTTTATTAACCATTCTCGAATCTGTTTACTTTGTCGATCTCACAGCACACGATCTTTATAGCTAACTCGACTGCGATCTTGGACATTATTGCACACAGTTGGTTTCTTCCAGCATGTGCCCTGTAGAGCACAGAATTAATTATCACACTCGAGTATCCATCATCACCCTTCTGTGTAACTTTGACCTCATCACCCATGGGTAAACTTACGACTGAAGTCATTCCACACACTTCATTTTTACAAAGCTTTTTGGCAATAAACGCCCATGATTTGTCCCTCTTCGAGTCGACGCGAGGCAAACCAAGCGGGGCGGGAAGCTTGTGCGGTAAACTGCACAGTAGCATTGGAACAGGCTCATCGATGATACATTTGGCGCCTCTTCGAGCCCACGCGTGGTCAAACTGTGGTGCGGTGTTGTCAAGCGTGCACTGGAATCCTCACTACGGTGCGGTGTTGTCAAGCGTGCACTGGAATCCTTTGCTATGAACGCCGTGACAAGACGGGACGAATACAGGTTGGCTGCCCACATTTGTTACATCGGCTATTTAACCCTTGTGTCCCTTCAACCTTTCGATCGCGCCCCACCATTGCAAGAAGCACACCCACGACGACAAATTCTTGGAGAGTATCCTGCGTGGTTCCAATGGTGCTCCGAGTGGCTGCCGAGGACGAGCACCAATTCACCATCCATGCCGTGGTGTAAACCCACTGAAGGTTCGAGGAGCTCTCGGTGGTGTACACCAACCACTCGGTGTGGGTGGAGCACTCCATCTGCATCATGGAGCTATTGCTTGCCGACGAGAAGTATAAGGTGGTCT
Source organism: Triticum aestivum (assembly GCF_018294505.1). Classification (NCBI taxonomy): domain Eukaryota; kingdom Viridiplantae; phylum Streptophyta; class Magnoliopsida; order Poales; family Poaceae; genus Triticum; species Triticum aestivum. Next base: position 300,775,738 of record NC_057810.1, on the reverse strand, counting down.
GGTTCGACATCGAGCACTCCCGCGCTCGTGCCGGGTCTCGTCCCAAGGTTGTCGTTGCCCGTATGTTCATGAGCCACCACATCCTCGTCTACCACTACTTCTTGGCCACAAGGTCTTGCGAGCGTTTCACCAGGTTTGTCAACAGCCCCCAACATGTTCGCTATGGTCGACATCACCAACGATGTCAAGGTGCTCAAGAATTCGGGCATCTCCTGCCAGAATCTTGTCGACATCCAGGGCCAATACAAGATCTGGGGCATCAAGGAGCATGAGAAGGACTCACTGGTTCACCTCGCCGAGGCCATCATCGACCCCTATTATAGAGACGTGAAGGATTCCTGCAACAACAACAAGCGTGCCTGGCACTCGGCCTGGATGGAGAAACTCGACAAAGCTCATGTCATGTACGTGGCCAAGGAGGCGTACACGTGCTACGACATTCAAGAGGATCATTGACACGAGGAAGTGCCTCCTTCCCCAAAACGGCCTGGGATCCAACCGGAATTAGAGGAATGGCAAGCGTCGTCCCAACAAGAAGAAGATGATTAGATCCTCGCTTCTCCTAGTTTAGTATGCATGTAATTGCTTACTTTGGTGTGTGAAAATGTTATCTATGTATTCACTTGTGTAATTGTACAACACTTAATTTGGTTATGCAATGCTGTCTTTTTAAGTATATATGATGATGCTCTGTAGATAGAGCAAATCGCATCACACACAGACTAAATAAGGGAACCCGTCGGTGATGATTTCATCAATCACTGACAATTGTATACCAGCAATCGTTTTCTCACAACACACACGGCTTGTTAACAGGAATCGTCTGTGTTGTTATCGGTCTTCCCACACATTTCTAATTATAGACCTGTTTGCCGTGTAACACACACATCTTGTTATATTGAGCCGTTTATGTTCTCTTGTCTCAACACAAACAGTTCATCCGAGTGAACCGCATGCTATGTATCGCACACACCTTAATTTGGCTGACCGTTTCTTTTGTTCCTCCTCATCGCAAACAGTTAAGTGAACTGAACTGTATGCCTTGCATCGCACACACAACTAAAATCTAAACAGTGTTTGATGCATCCGTCATCGCAAACATTTGCACATTTTTGACGGTTTTCTTACACCACCGTTTGCGATTAATGCGTCACACATAGTTTCTCGAAGGGTATCTGATCATTGTGTCACGTTAGCAGCATCCTACAGTAGTGGATGGTGCAGAACCAAGGTTATCAATCTAGTAGGAGAATCACACAAAGCCTTGTGAACAACACCCGCACACACAAAAGTAAATACTTGCACTCAACTCAAACAAGGGGGTTGTCAATCCCCTCGTCGCTTACTTGCAAGGATTAAATCTCATAGTGGTAGAAGATAAAGTAAAATGAAAAACAAAGCAAAAGAAATAAAATTGTAGCAAGGTATTTTTGTGTTTTTGTATATGATAAAAGTAGACCCGGGGGGCATAGTTTTCACTAGAGGCTTCTTTCTCAAACACATAGCATATGGTGGGTGAACAAATTACTATTGGGAAATTGATAGAAAAGCGCATAGTTATGATGAGATTAACGACCATGATCATGCATATAGGCATCACATCCGAGACAAGTCGACCGACTCCTGCCTGCATCTACTACTGTTACTCCACCCATCGATCGCTATCCAGGATGCATCTAGGGTATTAAGTATAAACAAAGTAACACCTTAAGCAAGATGGCATGATATAGACAAAGTAAACCCAATCAATATGAATAAACCCCATCATTTTATCCATACATAATGGCAACAATAAAAATATATGTCTTGTCCCCTACTTCGTAACTGGGACAGAGCATCACAAGATTGAACTCATCACAAAGCACCTCTCCTACTAAAGATAAATTAATGTAGTTGGCCAAACTAAACAAATAGGTCAGAGAGAACTACAAATATATGACAATCACACATAATAAAATTTAGAAAAGACCCAATTAATATTCATGCATAATCTTATCATAAACCCACAATTCACCGGATCCCAACAAACACACGGAAAAATAAAATTACATCGAATAGAACTCCAAGAACATCGAGGAGAACATTGTATTGAAGATCAAAGAGAGAGAATAAGCCAACTAGCTACTAGCTATAGACCTAGGTTTGTGGTGAACTACTCATGCATCATCAGTAGGGCAGCAAGGATGATGTAGAAGCCCTCCGTGATCAATTCCCCCTCCGGCAGTGCACCGGAAAAGACCTCCAGATAGGAACATGGAAGAACAGAAGCTTGCTGCGGTGGAAAAATTGTTTCGGGTCGCTCTCTGGTACTTTGGTAATCTTTGGGAATTTACAGAGGCGGAATTAGGTCAAGAGGTGCCACAAGGGCCCACAAGCTCAGGGGGTGCGCCCCCTGGGCTTGGCTGGTGAGCTTGTTGCTCCCTCATGACTCTTCTGGTCTTCTCCCAAACCTTCGTGGGTCCCTTCTGATCCATAAAAAATCACCGTAAACTTCCATCGTGTTTGGACTCGATTTGAAAGGCCAAAGACAAGCAAAAAACAACTGGCACTGGGCACTAGGGTAATAGGTTAGTCCCAAAAAATGATATAAAAATAGCATATAAAACATCCATGATTGATACTATAATAGCATGGAACAATAAAAAAATTATAGATACGTTGGAGACGTATCATAAACTTAAAGCATATTTGGATAGTTGGCATGTTTACCCCTATATTCTAACTGACCATGTGCAAACCCTAGGTATACCCAGCGTCTATATAAGCCATGGGTTTAGTTTGCATAAATAGGAATGCTCATACACATACACCTAAGCAAGGTTTAGGGCTTAGACAAACTCATACACTCTCGAGATAGATCAAACTATACTTTATATCCCATCCCAATCAATATATAAGAAGCATGACATAGGGTTTTACCTCATCAGGAGGACCTGAACCTGTGTAAAACATCGATTCCCTACTCTTGCTATTACCATCTAGCTTAGATGACATAGCTTGAGATAGTTAAAGAATAATGAAGAGATGATTTGGAGCCATACTTTTCCCCTCGGGCTTTGTCTTACATTTATACTAGTACATGATTACAACTTGAGAATCAAGTCAAGATCACATGCGATCAATCTAACAGATTTTACAATCCCAAATATCACGAGTATAATCGCTACTTGATCATATGATGGTTAAACAAGATATTTATGTTAACATTCCTCCTCAATCTCAACCAGCCACAAGGTTGAGATTGCGTCGTAATTTGTCCAACACGACCTTTGTAGTAGGTTTAGTGAAAGCATCCGCCACTTGATCACTAGAGGACACAAACCGAACATCAAGTGCTCCTTGTGCTACCTTTTCTCTAACAAAGTGAAAATCCACCTCTATATGCTTCGTCCTAGCATGGAATACTGGATTCGCAGTTAGGTATGTAGCACCAAATTATCACACCATAGGATTGGTGAACGAGACTGAGGGACACCCAATTCTCTAAGTACAAACTGTACCCAAGCCGCTTCAGCTACACCATTTGCAAGAGCCTTATATTCTGCATTGATACTTGACTGTGATACTGTTGGTTGCTTCCGAGTGCTCCATGATACCAGGTTAGATCCAAGTACGACCACAAAACCTCCCGTGGAGCATCTATCATTGGCACAACCGACCCAATTAGAATCAGTGAAGACACTTAGAAGTGTGGAACTTGATCGACAAATCTGAAGTCCGGTGGCTGTAGTACCCTTGACGTATCTCAATATGCGCTTGACAGCCTCCCAATGTACATTAGTAGGTTTGGGCAAGTATTGGCAAACCTTGTTTATAGTAAGAGAAATATCAGGCCAGTGTGCGTAAGATACGGCAAACCTCCAACCATACTATGGTAACTAAAAGCATCATCATCTGTAAGAGGAGTGCCAAGATCTTCTATGAGCTTATCTGTGACTGACCTGGGTGTGGAAACCGCCTTGCAATTCTCCATATGTGCCCGGTGAAGAAGATCATCAACGTACTTGCGCTGAGAGAGCACCATTCCCCCAGAGTTGTAGGCAGCTTCAACCCCAAGAAAGTAACCCAAACGACCTGGATCCGTGATAGGAAAGGACCGAGAGAGGGTGCGAAGCAGATGGTCCACCGCTTGAGAACAAGAGCCAACAATGACAATATCGTCAACATAAACAAGCATTTAAATAACTACAGAATCATGCTGGAAGATGAACAACGAAGTTTTGACCTTAGATGAGTGAAAACCGAGCTGTTGTAGCCGGTCACTAAGGCAAGAATACCAAGCTCATGGTGACTGTTTCAAATCATATATAGACTTCTGAAGCTTGCACACATGGCGAGGATAGCTAGGATCCTCAAAACCAGGCGGCTGTTGCATATAAACGTCCTCATCAAGCAATCCATGAAGAAAAGCATTGCTAACATCACTTTGTCAAAGACACCAGTCCCGTGAAATTGCAAGAGAAAGCACTAGGAGAACAATTGCTGGTTTACGATAGGGCTAAAACTATCAAGATAATCGATGCCATACTGTTGAGTAAATCCACAAGCAACCAAACAATCTTTATATTTGTCAAGGGAGCCATCAGGATGTTGCTTGACTTTGAAAATTCACTTACAGCTAAGAATGTTAGTGACTGAAGGACATGAGACAAGAGACCACATCACTTTGCACTATAGGGCAGAAAATTCCTCCTGCATGGCTGTCTTCCAAGCAGGAGCAGCAAGCGCCTGCCTATGGTTGGAAGGTGCAAACAGGACATCACCGAAACCGCGACGATATGGATTGCACCAAACATTGGCATCCTCGGGAATTTTCAGACAAAGAATGTTATTCTAGAGACACGTGCATGCATGCTCTACTAGAGGATGCGCTGGTAGAGCCGGAGAAACTGGTGGCGATGGATGAGTGGCTTGCAGCGCTGGAGAGACCGGCGGTGATGGAGAGACGCCGGCTGGGGAGCCTGGTGCAGCAGGTGCCTCGGCTGTGTGCACAAGTGCACATCCAGCAGATGCATCAGACACTAGAACAACGCGCTCGAGCATCCCGAGCATAGACCAAACTAGCGATGGCGGTTCGCTCAACTGGGCTGAGTCCGGCTGACTCAGTGAAGAATTAGCTGTGGTTGAATGCAATCCACATGACACAGGGAGCCCAATGATAATCCCCAAGTGCAGGGAATCATCGTAGAAATTCCCAAATGTGGAAGTGATAAGTATGGAGTGTCGAACCCACAAGGAGCTAAAGGCAAGTTCAATATTCTGTCAAGTCCTATCTGCCACTGATACGACTCTACGTACACCAGACGTTTGCTTCCAACTAGAAACTAGAAATAAAACTACGTTGTGGGTATGAAGAGGATAACTTTGCATCATATCGGAGATCTAAAATATAAAAGTAGGTGCTGTTATCATAGAGTTATAATGTAATACTTAAGTATTATTAATAGCGAGTGTGGAATAATGATGGGCCGATGTGCGGAATTGTCCTAGGCAATTGTTAACAAGACCGATAATCACTATTGCAATTTCATATGAGGGAGAGGCATAAGCTAACATACTTTCTCTTCTTGGATCATATGCACTTATGATTGGAACTCTGGAAAGCATCCGCAACTACTAAAGATCATTAAGGTAAAATCCAACCATAGCATTAACATATCAAGTCCCCTTTATCCCATACGCAACAACCCCCTTACTCGGGTTTATGCTTCTATCACTCAAGCAACCCACTATAATCGAATCATGAACGTATTGCAACACCCTACAGCGGGAATCCCTCACGCTTCCGTGACACAGAGGGCACAATAGGACAACACCTAAATAAAACATACAACCCATACCAATCTAGATCATCAATCAACCCCCAGAAAAGGATTCTACTCAAAACATCATTGGATGGCAACACATCATTGGATCATAATATGTGGCATAAAGCACCATTTTCAAGTTGGGATTACAGCGGGGTGCGGGAGAGTGGACCACGTAAAAGAGATGAGGATGGTGATGATGATGGTGTTTTTGATGAAGTCGATCACCGCGGCGATGATTCCCCTCCCAGTGGCACTCCTGTGCCACCAAGAGAGAGAGGATGAGAGGTTCTCCCCCTTGTGCTTCCTTCTCCATGGCCCCCCTAGATGGGGAGAGGTTCTCCCTATGGACCTTGGCCTCCATGGTGATGATGGCCCCTCCGGGATCCTACCACATGGCCTCCGGTGATGATGGCCCCCTCTCGTAGGGTGCCAGAGAGGGCCTAGATTGATTTCTCGTGGCTACAGAGGCTTGCCATGGCGGAACTTCCGATCTAGGTATTTTTTTTGGATGTTTGGGCATTTATATGAGAGGTTGGCATCGAGAACAAGTCAGGGGGCCCCACGGGAAGTCCACGAGGCACAGGGGCGCGCCCCAGGGGGGTGGGTGCGCCCTCCACCCTCGTGGGGCCCACGGGACTCCCCTCTAGTAACTCTTTGTTCCCTTATTTTTTACATTTTCTAGAAAAATTCTCCGTTGATTTTCAGCGCAATCTGAGAACTTTTATTTGTGCACAAAAAACAACACCACGGAAGTTCTGCTGAAAACAGGGCCAGTCTGGGTTAGTTCTAATCAAATCATACCAAAATCATATAAAACTATTGTAAACATGGCATGAATACTTCATAAATTATAGATACGTTGGAAACGTATCAGCATCCCCAAGCTTAATTGCTACTCGTCCTCGAGTAGGTAAATGATAAAAGAAATAATTTATGAAGTGTGAATGCTAGCAAGTGCTTAAGTTTGATCAATGATATTTTTAATCACTTTTTTCTAGCATCATTATATATCATAACAGTAGCATAACTCAGAAAACTTCTCATGATCAAGTAACAAGCTTTTCACATGTTAAAGTATAGATCATAAACTGTCACAACCCTAGTCAGTGCATGCATTAGAGTGATTGCCTCATGTTTACTTTTCCCAGAAAGTTGAAATGGGGATTGCAGAAACCCCGAGCACCACTTAATCCAACTAGGGTTACTAAAATACTTTTTCAATGAACCTGAAATGCCCTTCAAAAATATTCATCATCTTTGCCTAGGTCTAGAACCTCTGACAAAAATGGTTCACATTTTTCTAGGACAACATTGGGTCACTGAACTAAATCATACCTTATTTGCATTTGGGCTTTTAAATTTTATATATTATTTTAAATGTACAAATATTCATGAACTGAAATGTTTACTGTTGGAAATAATCCAAATAGTAGCCACAACCAGTCTCATGAATTTTGAAGTTGCACATGTATTTTTAATAAAGCCCTAAAGTTACAGCAAAGTAGAAAAAACAGAAGAAAAATAGAAAATGAAAGAAACATACCTAACTTACCTGGCAGCCCAGCTGCAGCCCATCACTGTAGCTGGCCCAGCCCAGCCGCCCCACCGTCTTCAACCTCCTGTCAGTAGGCAGGAGGGCATGTGCTCGCCAGGCGCGCGCCACCTCTACCCTGCCTGGCTGCCCCCTCGACGCCTGGACGCCTCCGACGTCGCCATGCACCTCCTGGTTGCCTCTCACTCTCCCTGTAGCCCTTTCCCCTCCTCTGCTCTCTCCCCTACGCAGCCGAGCACGGCCGTCGCTGCCGTCCGCTACCACCACGGCCACGACCATCCCTGAGCCTCTCTGACGCACCCCCGAGCTCAGCCGTGCCGCCCTCGTCCTCTCCGTCGTCTCATGCAACTGGAAGAGCCCCGACACGTCGTCCCCGACTGCTTCTTCCTCCTTCAGCCACGGAGATCTCCGGCAATCTTCTGCCATCACCAATCCCTCCTCGAGCTCGCTGACCCCCTCCCCGACACTGCTATGAGCTTCTGATCCCAACCCCTCTCTCCCTGCCATCGATTTCCTCCTCTAGCCCCACTAACCACCGCGGCCAAAGCTCGCTGCCGTCATGGCTAGAGCCATAGTGGATCAAAGTCAAGCACACCCTTGTGCTTAACGCAGCTCCAGAAGCCCATAGCCACCACCAGCTCCTCCTCCCATGCACCGTAGTGCTGAACCCGACCCCGCCCGAACTCCGGCCACCGCCAAGGTGGTCGCCGCCGTCGTTTTAGGTCGTCTCCGGTGAAATGGACTGCACCAGTGGATGCATGCGAGCACCAGCTCCTCATAGATGCCCTCCGCCGGCCATTTGGTCGTAGGAGGAGGAATCCTGAGCCCCTCCACCATCTCTGGCGTCGCCGGCGATGAGCCGCGGGTCAACTCCGGCGAGTTGACCCTGGTTTGACCATAGTTTGACCCGCCTTAGCTGACTGACATGTGGGCCAGGCCCTGTTTAATTAGTGTTAGATTAGTTAGCATTAATTAATTTAGTTAATTAGTTGAGCCACTGACATGTGGGCCTAGCCCTGCTGATTTTTTGTTAGGGTTAGTTTATCACTAATCAACTGAGTTAGCTAACTGAGTGACTTACAAGTGGGCCCCACTGGTCAGGATTGACATGGACCCGCCCTGTTGACCTACTAACGTCAGGGTGATGTCATGCTGACGCAGTAAAGCCTTTATGGAATTAGAATAAATCAGAAAAGGTTTAGAAATTCCAGAAAATGTTTTAAACTTCTAAAAATCATATAAATTCAACCGTAACTCAGAATGAAAAGATTTATATATGAAAAATGATCAGAAAAATCCAATCTATCCATATGTACTAGTTCCATGCATGTTTAAACAACTTAACCTTTAGTTTAGTTCAAAACATGATGGCACTATTTAAATTCATAATTTGAGTTTGGGGTTGAACCTTTTGTTCAAAATGACCCAAACCCATCTGGTTATAGTTGCATTAGACCAACACACTCATATTGCCATGTCATGATCATACATCATATTTTGCATTGCATTAATTGTGTTCTTCCTTGTTCGCCGGTGTTTGTCCCCTCTCAGTAGATGTGTGATCAAGAACTATACTATCTTCAGAAGTGCCAGGAAAGAAAAACCCCTTATTCATTCCGATACAATCCCACTCTCTCGCTCTTGCTCTCTTTTACTGCATTAGGATAACAATGATTCATCTGTTACATGTTGCGGTAGTTGAACCCCTTCTCCTCTGCATGTCCTGTCGTTGCCACCGTAAATAGATGAAACCCACTAGCATGAGTAGGAGTTGTTTGAGCCCTGATGTGCCTACTCATTCATGCTCGTTTGTCATGCCTGCTATGCTTAGAGTTGTGTCAGGTCTGATTCATCGGGGATGAATTGGAATGGTGATGAACATGTCCTACTGTGTATGAGCTAAGTGTGTGAACACGATTTGGTAAAGGTAGCGGTGAGAGGCCATGTAGGAGTACATGGTGGGTTGTCTCATTGAAACTGTCATTAGGAACTGAGTTCTGTGTTTGTGAGCCATGAACAGCTACTACTACGCATTGGGCCCAAAACCAATGGACCCTCTCGACTTATTAACCGCCCCTGTCCTTTGTCCGGGAGTTGCAAGTAGTTTCTGGTGTTTGTAGTATGCTGGAGGCCATGCACAGCGCTGACCCGAGGGGTGGGCTGTGATGCGGTAGGCACGTGGCACGGTGTACCGGGTGCTCGTTTGGTGTCTCGGGAACCCTTCACACATTGTTCGGGGCCGTATGTGGAAACCTTGGCCGGTCTCCCTGCGGATGGAACCTCGATAGGCAATAAACCTGGACTAGGGACTTGTGTGGTTAGTCAGGTCGTGGCTGACACCCTCGCTGGGCTTCCACTTGAAGGTTGCCGTGTACACGTCGTGTAAATGGCGATAAATGGTGAGAGCGTGTGTGAAGAAGTGCACCCCTGCAGGGTTAACAATATCTATTCGAATAGCCGCGTCCGTAGTAAAGGACCTCTGGGTTGCCTATATAGTTCATAGACAATTGAAAGTGGATACTCTAAAATACGCGAGATACGCATGAGTGCTATGGATGGCGTTCTCATAGAGAGATGGGAGCGGATCCATAGTGGTGTATTGATATGGTGAATATGTGGACTCGTGTGCGCCACCTCAAAAGAGTTGCTTGTAGTCGAAGTTCAGGTTAGCCATTGAGTCAAGCTAGCTTGCCACAGTTAAACTCCACCATCCCTTTGTTGATACTGATGCATATGTAGCTAGTTCTGATGTAAGTCTTGCTAGGTACATTTGTACTCACATTTGCTTAATTTATGTTTTTGCAGAGAGACTTTATTCTCGCTAGTAGTTCCGCGTGGACTTCGATGTTTAGCTTGTTACCTCAGCTACGATCTTGTGCCCTCTGGAGGGTCTTCTAGATAGTCAGCCTTCTCAGCCCTTTTCATTTGTAGTTGTCTGTACTCAGACATGTATAGCTTCCGCATGTGTTTTTTGGTTTTTATGCTGTGAATGTTGGGTCATGATACCCATGTTTGTAATACTTGGCTCCTCGGAGCCTATTGAATAAATACTTTAGTTGTAGAGTCATGTTGAGATTCCATGTTGTATTTGCACATATCGAGCATATTGTGTGTATGATTATTGAAATGCTTAGTATGTGTGGGATCCGACAACATAGTTGATTATTCTTGGTAGCCTCTCTTACCGGGAAATGTCTCCTAGTGCTTTCACTGAGCCAAGATATCTTGCTACTGCTCTAGAACACTTAGGCTGGCCGGCATGTGTCCTTCTTCGTTCATGTGTCTGTCCCTTCGGGGAAATGTCACACATTGTTGATCGACACGTTCGTTGCTGGGTCATGTATGCCTGTCCCTGTAAGTTAGCGCCACCTTGGGTTTATGACTAGTCATGTCAACCTGGGTTGTTTGTCATATGGATGCTAGCGACACTATCATATATGTGAGCCAATAGGCGCAAACGGTCTTGGGCTAGGTAAGGTGGCACCCGTGGGAATACCATGCGTGAGGCCGCTAGGTGATATGATGTGTTACATGCTAGATCGGTGTGACATAGGATAGGGGTCCTGACAGCTTTGGTATCAGAGCCTGACTGCTTGTAGGATTACCAAGCCAAACTGGTCGAAGTTGAGTCTAGAAATTCTTTAGTTATGTAAGGGAATGGATTGGGGATGGGAACGTAAGGCTCTTTTTACTCCTTATACCTTATTCCCTTCTGATCTGAGTCATCTTATCTTTCTACGGGGTTAAGAAACTAGGCCTTCTCTTCTTTATATCAGGATAACGTGTTACTAATCTGTAACTTATAGGATTGGTGGATTTAAGTCTCAGTTTAGTTTCTACTACCTCCATGTGTTCATAGTTGGTCTCAGAACCTTGATATTATGATGATCGAGTTGTCATGCCACCATTTTTGCAGGATGTCTCAAATATTTTTAAGTATTTACAACTATTATGCTGTCTGAGTCATCCCAGGTCCCTATACAATCTGATGCATCTGCAAAATCCTTTCCCTCTGTTTTCGATGTCCTTTCTGGCCAGGTTAACCACACTAATCGGTGAGTTGAGGTACTCTATTGCCTCGACATATATGTTGGAATTATTGTTATGACCCTAGGTGTCTTAGGGGATTATCTAGTAATCTAGCCATGTTTTGTATTCCAGTGTGATGATTCTGGCCATCATTCTCGAAAGCATCCCGTGATGCCATTTAGTTAGTAGGCATTCTATTCCTGGGTTTTGAACCCGAGATTCACCCTACTTACTTCTTGTTGATAGTGTTTGCTTGTTTCTTTAGGGTATTAATAACCTTTATGATATTCCTCGAGGTTGTGGTATATCCTTCTTCCAAATACAATGAACCACTTATGGCAGAAGATCTTGACCTAAAAGATCACAACAAGGGTGCTCTTGATGAGTTCCCTATTCTATGTTGCGACTTTGCCAAACCTACCTGTCTCCATGGGTTATCCAGAAGAAACCTGTTGAACTTGGTTTGACATACTAATCTATGCATCCACAACTTAGAAAGTTATATGTTCCTTGAGTTGTCCCTCATTAGTTGTATTCTGACCCCCGTCTATCATTTGATAAGCAGGAGTAGTCGTGCACTTGTGTTCATCGATGCCTATTATTCTTGTGATCCGTCAAGCCATTCTATTCGGAATGAATAGGAGAAACAAACTCCAGTACCTCATCCATATCTAGGACTGGGTCAATGCAGTTGTGATCTGCAAATCAAATGCAATCCAGCTTTTGAATCTGTTCTACCATGGAGTATTACCCCCTTTATTTCAGGATTTTCATGAGAATTGCACCAGCTCTTATGAATTCTTGACGCAGTGATACTTCTTGCCATCATTATTCATTCCTTGGTTCTCGTGTTATAACCAGAATGCCGGCAAGTGAATCGTGATGTGTGAAATCTATACTCCTAGAAACTCCGTTGCTTGGTAGTTAAGGGACAATAATTTTGTTGTTAGTGTGTTGGTTATTTAATCCTCATTCTAAGACTGATTGTCCTACATAGTCCTTATTTCAGGTGCACTCTTCGATCAATGTGTTAGGATTGTGTCAATCCCTCGCTCTTTTGATCATATCGTCTTGCCCTGAAAAGCAAGATTGTTCTCAAGCTTAGTAACTACAGGAAATAGGTAATTTGCCGTCTGTGAATCCCAGACGACAAAGACCTAAATCTAGATGGCAAAGATTTTGCCGTCAGGAAGCAGACGGCAAACTCAGACGACAAAGATAAGTCAGCAAAGAATACTTTGCCATCAGCTTTTCATCGGGAAGACGACAAAGACTTTGCCGTCAGCCAACTCTGTCTTTCCCATCAAGCCCCGTAATAGCAGACAGCAAAGAAAACCATCTTTGCCGTCAGCTAGACTAAGTCTTTGTCGTCAGCCTCATATATCCCAGACGGCAAAGAATTTTTTATTATTTAAAAAATATGAACCAACAGTGCATGTGCAGAGGCCGTATATGGTCGAAGGCGTATGCAAAATCTTTCATAGCAATTTCGCAACAACCAGTATAAGAATCGGTGACGAACGAACGGATTTTACATGATAGAACTAGTGCAATTGCAGTATATATCCATCACCACTCACTCATCCATGAACAAGCAAACTTTATTTCAACTTCTAGAAAAACTACCCTATTTGCCAAACTGGGCAACTGGCCCTTGCAGCGCACGCGCCATCGGGGAGGTCGAGCTCTGCGCCGCCAGTGCACAAGGGGCCAGGGAGGTGGATGGCTCCGTTCCCCTGCCATGGCCACAGCCCGTCCATAGACGATGTAGACGAGGCCGTCGAGCATGAGCGCAGAGGAGGGGAGGTCCGCGGCAGGATGGGGGAAGAGGATCTCGCGGCCGCCAGGCCCAACTCGCCGTGCCGGCGCCTGGCCATGTTCGCCCGTGCTGCCACCCAGCCGTGCTCCGCCGCGGCCGCTGCAGCCTAGCCACGCTCCGACGCGGCCGCTGCTGCCCTAGCCCGTGCTGCCGCCAAGCCATGCTCCCGTGTGCCGGCCGCCGCGCTCCCTGGCGCCAATCGCCGTCCGCTCCGCTCGCCGTCCAGCCGGTCGCCGTCCCATCATGGGCATGGGTGGTTGGTGGGCTGGTGGCATATGTGTGCGTGAGTGGTTGGTTGGTGGGCTGGTGGCATGTGTGTGTGAGAGGATAAGGGAGAAGGCACGTGGGTGGGTGTGGACTGCCTCCGTGCGTGGCAGGTGGTGTGGTGGTCGTTGTGCAGGTAGGTGGGTAATGGGTGGTGTGGATCGTGCACATGAGGAGCGGACGGTGTTGGATCGCTGCCATGTCATGAATCCGTGTAGTTGATCCGCGTGTTGTGCTTTCTCTTTGTCGTCTTGGATTTTTTTATAGACGGCAAAGTACTTTGCCGTCTTCTTTTTTTCTACAGATGGCAAAGTGCTCATTTTGCCGTCTGAAGAAAAAAACAAAGACGGCAAAGTATTTTGCCGTATGTGTTTTGGTTTGCAGGCAGCAAAGTGAGCTCTTTCTTTTCTGTGTTTTTTTTCGCATACGGCAAAGTCTATTTTACCGTCTTTGTTTCTTTGCCGTCTGCTGATGACGGCAAACCCTTTCTTTGCCGTCTGCCAACGAAAAGCTGACGGCAAAGGCGCCCCCTAACGGCAAATTAGCTGTTTCCTATAGTGTAGGGACTTGTGTGGTTAGTCAGGTCGTGGCTGACACCCTCACTGGGCTTTTGCTTGAAGGTTGCCGAGTACGTGCCGTGTAAATGGCGATAAGTGGTGAGAGCGTGTGTGAAGAAGTGCACCCCAGCAGGGTTAACATCATCTATTCGAATAGCCGCGTCCGTGGTAAAGGACCTCTAGGGTTGCCTATACAGTTCATAGACAAGTGAAAGTGGATACTCTAAAATACGCGAGATAAGCATGAGTGATATGGATGGCGTTCTCATAGGGAGACGGGAGCGGATCCATAGTGGTGTATTCATATGGTGAATATGTGGACTCGTGTGCGCCACCTCAAAAGAGTTGCTTGCAGTCGCAGTTCAGGTTAGCCATTGAGTCAAGCTAGCTTGCCGCAGTTAAACTCCACCATCCCTTTGTTGATACTGATGCATATGTAGCTAGTTCTGATGTAAGTCTTGTTGGGTACATTTGTACTCATGTTTGCTTAATTTATGTTTTTGCAGAGAGACTTTATTCTTGCTAGTAGTTCCGCGTGGACTTCGACGTTTAGCTTGTTACCTCAGCTACGATCTTGTGCCCTCTGGATGGTCTTCTAGATAGTTAGCCTTCTCAGCCCTTTTCATTTGTAGTTATCTGTACTCAGACATGTATAGCTTCCGCATGTGTTTTTTGGTTTTTATGCTCTGAATGTTGGGTCATGATACCCATGTTTGTAATACTTGGCTCCTCGGAGCCTATTGAATAAATACTTGAGTTGTAGATTCATATTGTGATTCCATGTTGTATTTGCACATATCGAGCATAATATGTGTATGATTATTGAAATGCTTGGTATTAGTGGGATCCGACAACATAGTTGTTTATTCTTGGTAGCCTCTCTTACCGGGAAATGTCTCCTAGTGCTTTCACTGAGCCATCGTAGCTTGCTACTGCTCTGGAACACTTAGGTTGGCCGGCATGTGTCCTTCTTCGTTCATGTGTCTATCCCTTCGGGAAAATGTCACACGTTGTTCCTTTAAGTCCCTGTCGCTTGGTGCGACTTGGGTTCATACGTAGTTGATCGACACGTTCGTTGCTGGGTCATGTAAGCCTGTCCCTGTAAGTTAGCGCCACCTTGGGTTTATGACTAGTCATGTCGACCCGGGGTTCTTTGTAATATGGATGCTAGAGACACTATCATATATGTGTGTCAATAGGCGCAAACGGTCTCGGGCCAGGTAAGGTGGCACCCATGGGAATACTGTGCGTGAGGCCGCTAGGTGATATGATGTGTTACATGCTGGATCTATGTGACATAGGATAGGGGTCCTGACAGCTTTGGTATCAGAGCCTGACTGCTTGTAGGATTACCAAGCCAAACTGGTCGAAGTTGAGTCTAGAAATTCTTTAGTTATGTAAGGGAATTGATTGGGGATGGGAATGTAAGGCTCTTTTTACTCCTTATACCTTATGCCCTTCTGATCTGAGTCATCTTATCTTTCTACGGGGTTAAGAAACTAGGCCTTCTCTTCTTTATATCAGGATCACGTGTTACTAATCTGTAACTTATTGGATTGGTGGATTTAAGTCTCAGTTCAGTTTCTACTACCTCCATGTGTTCATAGTCGGTCTCAGAACCTTGATATTATGATGATCGAGTTGTCATGCCACCATTTTTGCAGGATGTCTCAAATCTTTTTAAGTATTTACAACTGCTATGCTGTCCGAGTCATCCCAGGTCTCCATACAATCTGATGCATCTGCAAAATCCTTTCCCTCTATTTTCGATGTCCTTTTTTGCCAGGTTAACCACACTAATCGGTGAGTTGAGGTACTCTATTGCCTCGACATATATGTTGGAACTATTGTTATGACCCTAGGTGTCTTAGGGGATTATCTAGTAATCTAGCCATGTTTTGTATTCCAGTGTGACGATTCTGGCCATCATTCTCGAAAGCATCCCGTGATGCCATTTAGTTAGTAGGCATTCTATTCCTGGGTTTTGAACCCGAGATTCACCCTACTTACTTCTTGTTGATAGTGTTTGCTTGTTCCTTTAGGGTATTAGTAACCTTTGCGATATTCCTCGAGGTTGTGGTATATCCTTCTTCCAAATACAATGAACCACTTATGGCACAAGATCTTGACCTAAAAGATCACAACAAGGGTGCTCTTCATGAGTTCCTTGTTCTATGTTGTGACTTTGCCAAACCTACCTCTCTCCATGGGTTATCCGAAAGAAACCTGTTGAACTTGGTTTGACATACTAATCTATGCATCCACAACTCAGAAAGTTATATGTTCCTTGAGTTGTCCCTCATTAGTTGTATTCGGACCCCCGTCTATCAATTGATAGTCAGGAGTAGTCGTGCACTTGTGTTCATCAATGCCTATTATTCTTGTGGTCCGTCAAGCCATTCTATTCGGAATGACTAGGAGAAACAAACTCCAGTACCTCATCAATATCCAGGATTGGGTCAATGCAGTTGTGATCCGCTAATCAAATGCAATCCAAATTTTGAATCTGTTCTACCATGGAGTATTACCCCCTTTATTTCAGGATTTTCATGAGAATTGCACCAGCTCTTATGAATTCTTGACGCAGTGATACTTCTTGCCAGCATTATTCATTCCTTGGTTCTCGTGTTATAACCAGAATGCCGGCAAGTGAATCGTGATGTGTGAAATCTATACTCCTAGCAACTCCATTGCTTGGTAGTTAAGGGATAATAGTTTCGTTCTTAGCGTGTTGGTTATTGAATCCTCATTCCGGTGCACTCTTCAATCAATGAGTTAGGATTGTGTCAATCCCTCTCTCTTTTGATCATATCATCTTGCCCAGAAAAGCAAGATTGTTCTCAAGCTTAGTAACATACCGGTGGTTCCTGATTTTCCGAATATCTTCTCGGAAGTATCACCAGGTTGTCACCTGAGTGATATGTTGAGCTTGTGATCAAGTTGGTTCCTTGTAACTATCCCTTCTCTAAGAATCTGTGTTGCATACCCCTGAGCTAGTTGGTTAAGCTAGACAACAACTTGGAGAATTGGAAGATAAAAGATTGACCGATTTAGTTCATTTCAAATGGATATCTTCTGTGTATGTGTGTTGAAGAAAGATGGTATTTTCATCGATTGACCCTCGTGATCAGCTAATGGACCTATTGTCTTACCCAAATCTTTGATTTGCGTATGGGCTATCGTCAAGTCAAATCAGAACCAACGATATTCGTGATGTTGTCTTACTCACGGTTGCTTCCTTGAGCATACACCGTTACATCTTTTAAGTCTGACCGATGCTATCACCTTGTTCGCATAATTGTGGAAATCCACTTATGTGGAAACCTGGATGAATTGTTGTTTTTTTGACTCTACACAGTAGGGCAAAACCCCACTGCAATTTTTTTTATTTTATGGTAAAAAGACAAAAAGGTTCCACTGTACAAAAGGCTTGAGATAAGCCAAGGAAAAATAAAAAGAAAAAACAAGGGAAAAAAACTAGCAACTATGAACTACGATTACAACACAAGATTATCCAGCCAATAACAGTAAGCTCCAGCATAACTCTTCTTAATTCTAAATCTTAGAAGATTGAGCTCCTCCAGGAATATGGCTTTCCACCTTTGAATACTAGGTTGAATTGCTTGGAAGATCTGATTGTTCCTAGAGATCCAGATAGCCCAAGCAAAAAGGATGATTATCTCCATGAAAAAAGGCACATGAAGCTTCTGCTTGAGATCAAGAAAAGCTTCCAGGATTGAAACATTTGCCTGCCTTGTAGGGCATATCAGGTCCCAGCACTGAGCTGCAAAAGGACAGGTCCATAAAAGGTGCTGAAGAGTTTCTTCCTGAGGACAATTGTTGACAGCACAATTATAGTTACCCAGCTGAAAAGATTTCCTTCTTAGAAGATTTCTAGTATTGAGCGTGTCATGAAGTAGTCTCCAAAAAAACACCTTGTGTTTTGGCTGACATGAGATGTTCCAGATCCAGTTGAACTGTTGTGGCACAATTTTAACTCCCATCATAACTTTATATGCCTTCGCAACTGAGAATTTTTCATTTCCCCAAATGTAACTCCAAGTGTCAGTATAATCTAGTGTACCAGAGGACCTTAAACCAATGCAAATGTCCTCCATAGCCTCAAATTCCTGGAAAGCTTGCACAGTTAGGGGTAGATGAAATAGGTCCTCTAAGTATTTAGTTTGGAGAATGGTGTGGACAGTAGCATCCTTGTTTTTCACAAAAGAGAATAAATGAGGGAACATGTCTTGCAAACAAGCTAAGTGCCAAAGATCAGTCCAGAAAAAAGCACTCTTGCCATCACCTATGTTGCATCTGGCCAAACACTTATAGTTATCAATCAACTTAAGATTTGCCTTCCACCAAAAAGATCCAATCCAGCTATTACCAGGCAGTGAATCATTGTTGTAATATGATTCCCAAATCAAGTTGACACAGGGAATACTGTGTCTGTTATAGAACTTATGTAGGTTCTTAAGTAGCAGGGCCTTATTCTGAAAAAAAATATCCATCACTCCCAAGCCACCCTGATTTTTAGGTCTACACACAGTGCTCCATGCCACCATGGCAGGTCTATGGTCTTCCAGATCAGGGCCTCTCCAAAGCCAATGTCTCAAGTACTTTATGGCTTGGGTTTTGATGGTGACAGGCACATCAAGCCATCCCATGAGATAGATCAACAAAGAGTTTAGGACAGATTTCACTAGCAGCAATCTCCCAGCCATTGTCATAAAGGAGGACAAACCCAGAAGCTTCTTCTAAAGTCTTGTGACAAGAGGAAAACATTGCTCAACAGTAGGCTTATGAAGGCCTAAGGGTGCTCCCAAATATTGGATTGGAAATGATTCCTTCTTGCAATGAAAAGTATTTATCAAGATCTCCACCTTCTCTTCTGGCACATTTATTGGAATCATACTTGATTTATTGTAGTTTACTTTGAGGCCTGTGGCATCTGCAAAAGTATTGAGAAGGGCTTTGATGCAATGTAGTTGCTTTGCATCTGCTGGAAGAATAATCAGGGTGTCATCAGCATACTGGACAATTGGAAAGTCAGGGCATGACTCCACTTGCAAGGGAGAAGTTATCAAGCCCAGGTGCATTGCCTTGTTTAGAATTGACTGAAGTAGGTCTGCAGCAAGCACAAAAAGGAGAGGGGATAGTGGGTCCCCCTGCCTGACACCTCTAAGGCAATAAAACTTTTTTCCAGGAACACCATTTAGCAATATAGCAGATGAAGCAGAAGTAAACAGTAATTTGATCCATGTAATCCATCTGTCCCCAAAGCCTTTGGCCTTTAAAATATCCAACATTGCCTCATTTTCAATGGTGTCAAAATCCTTTTCAAAGTCCAACTTAAGTACAATGATTTTCTCCTTTGACTTATGACATTGATGCAGATATTCATATGCCCACCCCAAACAATCATGAATAGATCTTTCTTTAAGAAAACCATATTGGTTGATGTGAACCAACTTCAGAATCACCTTCTGCAACCTGTTTGCAAGCAGCTTAGTTACAAGCTTCAGACAACAGTTTAGTAAAGAGATGGGCCTAAAATCATTTGCTGTCAAGGGAGTACTCCCCTTTGGAATGAGTGTTATGTATGAAGTGTTCAAACTCTCAAGAGAGATTTGCCCTGCATGAAAATAATATATGAATTTGAGCACATCTCCTTTAATAATTTCCCAGCAAGACTTGAGGAATTCATTGTTAAAACCATCAGGACCTCGTGACTTGTCTATTGGAAGATCATTAACCACAACATCAATTTCCTCTTCAGTAAAAGGTAATTCCAGTTTGTCAAAAATATCTGAATGTTGTATCTGACCAAACAAGGAAGCCAGATCAGAATGCATTGTGGGTTTTTGAGATGTGCCCATTCTTGTTTTGTAAGTATCCAAGAGAATTGCAGCTTTTCCAGCATGATCTGATATCTCAACTTGGTCATGATTTTGAAGTACAGCAATATGATTATGCCTGTAATTAATTGAGGCTTTAGTGTGAAAGAATTTTGTGTTTTCATCTCCAAACTTCACCCATTGATTTTTCCTCTTTGCTTCCAATAGATCTTTTGATTCCTCAACAAAATAAGCAGATGTTCTTTAAGAATAGCCCTGTAATTCCATTCATGAATGTCCAACTCTCTAAATCCCTCAAAGAAATCCCACAGGAAGATGAGCTCATTTAGCTTCGCAATTTGAGTTTTCAGAAAGGACAGAGATTTAGTCCACAGCTTCAAAGCTCTTCTTAAGTTTTTAAACTTAGCATTCAAAGTTTTGACAGCATCAAGATTCCCAACTGGAATATTCCAAGCAGTAGCAACTACCTGTTTAAAGTCAGAATGTTGTAGCCAATAGTTTTCAAACCTGAACACTCTTGCCTTTGGGATAGAAGTACCAACTTTTATTGCACAGGGTAAATGATCTGATATAGGCTTTGCAAGAGGTAGCACATTTGTGTTTGGAAATGAAGTCATCCATGAAGCAGAAGTGAAAAACCAATCAAGTTTTACCAACAAATGATCATGCTGCATGTTACACCATCTGAACGTTCTGCCATGCAAAGGTAATTCAACTAAACCTTGATTACTAATTTCCTCATTGAACATAAGCATATCATTAACATCTCCCCTAGGCCTGTTCCTATCTAATGGTGCCCTCATAAGGTTGAAATCTCCCATTAGGATCCTATCAACATCATCAGGCATGTGAATATTCAGGAACCAGTTAATAAACTCCATTTTGTCTTGTGGATCACATGGACCATAAATATTAGAAAGAATCCAAGACTGATTAGAGAGCAGACTGGTGAATTGCATTGAAAGTGAGAACTTGTTTTGTGCAATGACTTCTCCAAAGAACTGAGTGCCATTCCAAGCCACCAGGAGCCCCCCAGAGGCTCCAACAGAGGGAAGGAAAGCAAATTTATTAATTCTAGAGGGGAATTTTTTTTAAGTAAGCTGTGTCAAAAGTCTCTCTCTTGGTTTCTTGAAGACACAAAATATTGCAGTCACTCTCATCAATCTTCTGCCTTAAAGCCAACCATTTGTCCTCAGAATTCATACCTCTAATGTTCCAATTTAGAATATTCCAGCTTCTGTTTGTGTTATTCATGGAAACATATGGAGGTTTTGTACTAGAGATCAAGCACCAGCACTTGATCATCATTAAAAGAACTGGCACATTGCCCTGATCCATAGCATATCATAATTCCAGCAGAGCATCCAATCATAAAGCATGGAAGTAGTAATAAGAGAGAACATCGCCAGACATAGATGGTTCGTAAAGTGCCAATAGCCAAGTCTTACATCATTCAAAAGCAGCTCCAAACTAGGTGGTGGGGGACTACACACACAATCCCTCAACACAACACTCCAAATAAGGGCAATAAACATTATGAAGAGTTGGATGTATGTCCTTCTCCTTTGGCCAAGGGCACCTTGTCCAAAACTTCCTCTTGTCTTCTCTTGGGCTTCTTGCCCAGCTTGTCCTCCAGCTCCCCCTCAGCAACCTTACAGAAAGAGGCAGTGAGGTTTTTAACAACTGATTTTTGTATGGTGGGAGGGACAGCATTGCAAGGTAGACAATTATTATTAGAGTAGGAGTTTCTCTTGTAACCAGCATTGTCTTTCTTAATTCTGTCACTTCTCCTTACCTCTGTTTCCACTAGTGGAGTTTTTCCACTTCTTCTCTTCCTCAAGTTGTCTTGACCAAAAGGCTACAGCAGGGCCTGTGACTCCACATCTTGCATATTGGCAGCCACTCCAATGTTTTCTTTGCCCTTGTCCTGAGAACCTTCCTCCATGGCCTGACAAATAGTTTCATGAGAGGTAGGACACTTGTCAGGTATATGAAACAGAATGGCTTGATCCATATTCTCCACAACAGTGAACAGTTCCCACATTCCAGATTTTAACATATTGATAGTCCATGCAAACTCATCAGGGGACAGAAGCAGGTGAACAATAAAGTTAAACCAACTTACAGGAATGTTGGTAGAGAAAGAGCTCCTGCTTTCCAAAGATTGCTCTTTAAAGTGTTGTTTCCACAGTAACATGCCTTCTTGAAAAACAAGATGTTCATTTTAGCAGCAGCAGCCATCTGAATACATTTCAAAACAAGAAGAGAAGGTGCCATGCTAAAGTATTCATTTATTTGGTTAACCCAATTACCTTGGATCCCTCACTGAAGATCCTCTAGGTTCTCCACTTGCTGCAAACTTCCTCTAGCAGTATTAACATGCTCAGTACTCCAATCCAAGACTTCATTTGATGACCCACTAGTACTCAAAGGTAAATCAGAAATCAGAGCAGGCTCCAAAGCTGCTTCTAGCAGTACAGGTGGGATAGGCGCCACATGCATAGATGCAAAAACATCAGCAGTAACATGTGCTTCATGAGAATTGGAAGCAACATGTTGCAGTTGGTCTGCAACAACCTGATCATGCAGAACAGCCTCAACCAAAGCAACATCCTAGATCTGCTCTTGCAATAAAGGAAGTTCCTCATCATCTGACTGATATGCTTGAATTATGTTCTGCAGCCCATTAGCAATCACAATGGCAAGAGAATGAATAATAGTAGGTATTGCAGCCCTAGGATGAATAACTTCCACAGTAACAGGGGCAAAAGCATATTTGAGTTGTCTCCTTCACAGAAAGACATGTCTGAAGATAAAGTACTATTGCTAGGTGCTGGAAGCAGTTCTTCCCCATCTGCCCATGCCATTTATTCCAGGTGCACAACATCCATTAGATCTTCAAGATCAGCATTCTCATTGTTTTGCTGGTCTCTTCCCAGTTATCCCAATTCTCTACAACCTGAACAACCATATCATTGTTGTTGACTGCATCATCATGAAGACCCTCAGCAGGCTCAGCATTTTCAGGTAAAGGATGTGGGTCCTCATTGGTAGGAGGAAAAGGATCCTCATTTGTAGGGCCTCCACCAAGGAGCTCACTTGCCAGCACTTCAATGGAGCAAGACCATCCATCTTCCTCAAATTCATCCCCTTCAGACCAGCGCATACTTTTTGGAATGATATCCAAGTTCATAACTCTTGCCTTGACTACAATGCAACCCATGTGATCATCCTCCTTGTCCCAGGAGATCATGCGGCCAAACTTACTGACAGCACATGCTAAATCTTCAGTGTTGTGGAAATCAAACGGAACTCCCGTCAGAAGCAACCACAAAGTTTTATTGAAGTGAACCCTCCTGTGGTTTCTGCCCTCATCGTGCCTCACAAAACTAATAAACACATCACCAAATTCATGGGGACTATCGAGCACCAGCTTATCCCTATCCCTAACCCTCGTGAGCCGAACATATGCCTCTCCGAACGGGCAGTGCTGAATGTGTCGCAACCCCAACTGTCTATGCTCAACAATAAACTCCTCAAGAACATCTCTTACATTGGGGAATGGAGCATCGGCGGGAAGAGCATGGATGGTCGCAATCGCCCAATCGTCATGGCGACGAGGACGCTGTGGCAGCACCACCCGAGCCACACCATTGCGCCCAGGGACCTGCTAAATGTCGAAGCCATGGGACATGAATGGGCGTGGGTCGATTGGAATGTTGGCCATTGGAGCCGCAGAAGAACGAGCAGTCGCCGGCGATGTCAAGCTCAAGGTGACGGGAGCAGAGTTTGGGCACTGTGGTGAAATAGAGGAGCAGTGCGGAGAAGTTGAGGAGGCAAGTGCAAAACGAGGCTGGAAATTAGGAAAAGTTCCCAAACAGAGCTCGCTAAAAGAGGAAACTAGCAAGGGGTCGCGGGCCAGGCTAGTGGACTTGAAACAGTCCTGGACCACGTCCAAGTCCCAAGCCTCATTTGGTGGGTTCGGGAAAGTAGCAAACCGCAGAGAAGGGAAAAGCCCAGGAAGGCGAGTCTCGTGACACACCCGAGCAAAGTAGCCCATCTTGCCACACGCGTAGCACTATAACGAGATATTTGAACGACCCAGATTCCCGCCCGACATAGCCGCTGCGTGATCCTCTCCTGAGGAATTAATATTGGGCATTGAGGGCACATTATTGTCCGTGGCCACATTATTGCTGGTGGTCGGAATATTCGCCAACCGGGCAAAAACTGACTGCCAGGATTGATCGCCGGAGACTCTGCCGGCGGTAGATCGCGGGCGCGGTCCACTAGTGACCAATGTCCAAGAAGCTTCTTCCTCACGATAAAAAAGCTGCTCTTCACGAAGCCAGTTAGGTCCTCCAAAGCCCCAAAGATTGAACACTAACTCAAAATCCTTCTCAACCACCCGGCCATGATTATAGATTTCAAAACCCACTGCTTTTGAGGCAACAGAAAACTTGAATGTTCTGTCCTTGAGATGAAGCACACAGAAACCTTGGGGATAACCACCAAAACATGATTGCAACGTGATACTAACCGTATGACAATCCAACCGGAAACGAGCACGGCAGAAGGAAACCACCAAAATGAACTCTCGTTGACGAAAACCAGGCGAAAAGACCACTAGATGACTAAACTTTTTCCTCATTGAATGTTGAAAATGTTTACCTCGAGCAAAGTTCAATGAATGAGGATCCATGGCCATCCTAGCAGCAACTCTTCCCATAAATAGACCAGAGACTGGTTGATGGCTGCCACCCTCGGAGTGACAAGTGGCAGGAGGGCAGTGGCCTCTGGCACCAGAGTGGCAACCGGCGGTCTGAGGGGTGGCCGCCGGGGCCGGAGTGGCCACCGGCGGTGATCTCCTAGAGGGAGCCTAGGAGAAGGAGTCTCAAGTCATTAAAAGCATTCTCTATCTCTCTCTGTTTCTGCATTTGATGAATTGTTGTTGAGCCCATCAGCAACATTGTTATCTTCTCCACGATTTGTGTTGAACATCCAACTATTATTGGAAACTTTATAAGCATTCTCTTCATGTCCCGTTCATGAAGCATATGTTGAATGGAAGAAGTGACTTGCTCTGATTCACGTGTATTTGGTGCAAGTTGGTGCCATGAGCTCGAGAAAGATTGTTTTTCTTTCCTTTGGAATCATCCCAAGTCAGTCATGCACCTGTGAAGTATTATATGGTCTGATAGACTGGTCATCTTCGTTCTATACGTATCCCTAGCACACCAAGCCATTTATTGAATTGTTCAAGGAAAAGAAGTCCCTTCATAAGAGCTAATCCGGACTTATGTTAGGACTTCGATATCCTCATTGATGGTTCCCACCCAGAACTCGGTAGTGTTTCGTTGTAAGACTACTATGTGGCAATGTTTGTTCGGGACAACATGTTCACATGTGTGTAGCAGAACCAGCTCATGTTTGTTTGGGACAACATGTTCTGACCCAACCAAATCTGAATGTCAGGCAGAGACGATTGTTGGAACATTTCCCAAGAAGTATAATATGGCTATCTTTGTAACCGGTAAAATGGATGCCATGTCCAACACAATAGCCGGAAAACCTATTATTGTAGTATCTTGATTGAGGAAGTTGGCCAACTCTCCATAAGGATTTCGTTGGATTTACTTCCGTGGTTGTTCCTTTGGATTCTCGTGCTCCTGAAGTCCGACCTTTTACTTGATGTTCTAGATATCAAACCATATCAATGAATGGGTTATGCTAGCACATCAAGGAGAACATTAGATGCGGTGTGATAAATGTCTCTCGGTCGATCATCTAGATTTTGATCTCTTGGCCTCGCTAAGGTGAAATCTGAGAAGGTGTTATCTCCCTTTGCATCTGTTTCGTCCATCACTATTGATCATGGTAGTATGTTGTGTTGCCAGGATCCTTGACATGGATATTGATAAAACCTTGATGAATATGGAAATGATCAAGTTCTTGAGAGCACGCGCAAGCACTAGTGTTGTCGTCGGCACCAACTGGGATTGCTCCCAGTTTTGTCGAATCTACTATAACCATTCAAACAGTGGAATCACTCTCTATTGTTGAGCTTCTCCCTAGTTACTAGAATCATTCCCAGCATTTGCTTTTTATTTCCAGCTTGCACCACCATTGGGCCATCCTACCATGGACTACCCTTCTCGGTAATTACTGGTCAGGATCATCCTCAAAGTGGTCCTACCACGGGTTCTATCCATTTCCGATCATAAGCAAAATCATCCATTGCGTTGTCTTCAACAAGGTAGTCCACATCACCCATCCAAATCCGAGTATGCCGTCCCCTCGAACTCCCTCAAATGATCATTTGGGAATTACCTCAGTTTGGTATAGAGAATTTCAATGTTCTCTGAATCAAAAGTAATTCCTTTTGCCACCTAAGGGATAATTCTATGAGTCACCCTCCTCTAAGACGTCTTGTTATGGTATCATGGCAACTCAACTGATCGCGACGATGGCAACCTTTCTAAAAGTGCGTTACGTTGACTAGATGGGGGTGAATAGGTGATTTTTATGAATTCTTCACTGAGGAATTTCAGGGTGAGGAAATTCCTAAGTGAAGAACTACTTGCAGCAGAATAAGTACTCAGGTATAAGCATAACAAAGCAACAACATAGTCATCATGATGAAATAAAAAAACACAGAGTACAAAAAGCATATACACAGGATAAGCAGGATGAAGACAAACTGACTGAAGAATTAGGATTAAGGAATTAGAGAAAATCTTCAGTCAAAGTCTTCAAAGAGTAATGATCAGGTCCATCAACACATAATTGAAGAAATGCAAGGGTTGAGGAAATAAAACCAGTAGGCTTGGTGAAGACAATGATTTGGTAGACCAGTTCCAACTGTTGTGACAGTTGTACGTCTGGTTGGAGCGGCTGAGTATTTAAACTCGAGGACACACAGTCCCAGACACACAGTCCTCACTGTATTCTCCTTGAGCTAAGATCACATAGAGCTCGCCCAACAGTAGTGGTAAGTCTTCACAGGTGACTTCCAAACCGTCACAGACTCTGTCACTCGGCAATCCACAATTCCTCTTGGATGCTCAAACCATGATGCCTAACCATCTGGAGGATACACAGTCCTCAAAGGTAATAAGCATTTGTTCCACATAGGAACAATCTCTTCAGTGATGCTCAATCACTTTGGGTTTGTAGGTTTGGGTTTGGGATTTGGATTTTCGCCACTCGATGATATTCGCTCAAAGTCCTCAGAGGATGGGATGCTCTCAAATGGCAAGTGCCAGTTTCTCTCGGAGCAGCCAACCAGCTAGTGGTTGTAGGGGCGGCTATTTATAGCCTAGGGAGCAGCCTGACATGATAAGACATAAATGCCCTTCAATGATATGACTGTTTGGTGGCAGGATATTTTGGACAGCTAGCGTGTGGCACATCAACGGTCGGATTTGACGTTCAAATTCCTCAGGGCTATCATGTTCCTCACTATGTAGGCAATCTGCACTGGCGAATTCCTAACTCCTAAGTTAGAACAAATTCCTCAGAGACCAGAAGATCTTCGTCTCTGACTGAACTAATATGAGATTTCCAATGGCTTTACTCGAAGGATTGGGTAGGTGTAGGATTTTGAGATGAGCATCACTTGGAAATCAGTTTCCTTAGTATTACCTCGACCCCCTTTAACAGTACGGTGTTTCCTATGACTCAAGAAGAAGAAGAAAGAAACTCCGAAAACAAAAGTCTTCATGCTTCATAGTCCTAGCATGAATATCCAAGTCTTCACGGTCACACCAATTTCTTCACTTTCAAAGTCTTCAGGAGAACCAAAGTCTTCAGCCGAAGACATTCATTTTTAGGGGTCGACTTTCACTGTAAATATCAAACTCCTCATTGACTTATAGAATCTGTGTACACTCAAAAACATATTAGTCCCTTAACCTATAAGTCTTCAATACACCAAAATCACAAAGGGGCACTAGATGCACTTACAATCTCCCCCTTTTTGGTGATTGATGACAATATAGGTTAAGTTTTCACCAGGGATAAACATATGAATTGAAAGAGCTCAATATTGAGGAATTTGATTGCAAGATATAGAAGAACTCCCCCTGAAGATGTGCATAGTGAGGAATTTGCTTTTGAAGTAATGCACATTTGAAGAGTAGTATCATGGAGATCTCCCCCTATATCTTGTAATTCATACACGCATTTAACATATCGAACGAAGAGCTTGAAATGCATGATAAAATATGGTGAAAGATCGAGGATGTCGCCTAGAGGGGTGGGGTGAATAGGCGCTTTAAAATAATTACGGTTGAGTCATGAACAAATGCGGAATAAACCTAATGGTTAATTTGTCAAGCACAAAACCTACAATAACTAGGCTCACCTATGTGCACCAACAACTTATGCTAAGCAAGATAAGTAACTATGTGATAGCAAGATATATGAAAAAGAACAATATGGCTATCACCAAGTAAAGTGCATAAGTAAAGGGCTCAGGTAAGAGATAACTGAGGCACGCGGAGATGATGATGTATCCGGAAGTTCACACCCTTGCGGATGCTAATCTCCGTTTGGAGCGGTGTGGAGGCACAATGCTCCCAAAGAAGCCACTAGGGACACCGTAATCTCCTCACGCCCTCGTACAATGCAAGATGCCGTGATTCCACTAAGTGACCCTTGAGGGCGGTCACCGAACCCGTACAAATGGCAACCCTTGGGGGCGGTCACCGAACCCGTACACTTTGGCAACCCTTGGGGGCGGTCACCGGAACACGTCAAATTGCTCGGGGTGATATCCACTACCATATTGGAGACCCCGACGGTTGCTCGGAGATTTACACCACAATGATTGAGCTCCGAACACCACCAACCATCTAGGGCGCCAAGGCACCCAAGAGCAACAAGCTCTAGGGTGCCCAAACACCCAAGAGTAATAAGCTTCTCAAACTTCACTTCCACGTATCACCGTGGAGAACTCAAACCGATGCACCAAATGCAATGGCAAGGGCACATGGAGTGCCCAAGTTCTTCTCCCCCAAATCCCACCAAAGCTACTAATACTAGGGAGGAAAATGAGAGGAAGAATGAAAGAATAACACGAAGAAATCCAAGATCTAGATCCAAGGGGCTCCCCTCACTAAGAGGAGAAAGTGATTGGTGGAAACGTGGATCTAGATCTCCTCTCTCTTTTCCCTAAAGAACTAGCAAGAATCATAGGAGGGATTGAGAGTTAGAAAGCTCGAAGAAGGTCAACAATGGGGGAAGAACACGAGCTAAAAGGATAAGGTTCATTGGGGAAGAAGACCCCCTTTTATAGGTGGGAAAAAATCCAACCGTTATGCTCACAGCCCGCACAGAGCGGTACTACCGCTCCAAGGAGCGGTACTACCGCTAGGGCAGTAGTACCCCTTTGAAACACAACAACGAGGAGGCAAAAAGGCCAGAAGAACCGTCGGAGCGGTAGTACCGCTTGACCTCACAGTTCTACCGCTAGGGGTAGCGGTACTACTGCTAAGGGTAGCGGTACTACTGCTTGCGAGCTGTACTAAAAAATTACATCCGGGCCTACCACCGCAGGACTTGGGACGAGTTTTTGGTCCAGAGCGGTACTACCGCTGTAGGAGCCACGGTAGTACCGCTCTGGAGCGGTAGCAAAAAATTACAACCGCTCCAATTCGCGGTAGTACCGCCGCAGCCATTTCAGAACACCAAAACTGCCACAACTTTTGCAAACGGACTCTGAACTTGATGAAACCAAGTTTGTTGGAAAGCTAGCGACAAGGGCTAACACAATATTTAAAGAAATATCAATAAGAAGCAAATTATAAAAGGCCCATAAGAAAATGGTGAGAACCCTTCCTCGGATAAGACCGGTAAAACCTCCAACACCAAAAACATCATAGAAGACGCATGCGAACTCCATTTTCGATGAACTCAAGCTTGTCATCAAGATGACTATAAGCTCTAAGACTCATAAACATAACCAAACAAGAACCAAGAAACATGATGCAAGGATGCAATGGTTTGAGCTCTCTACTAATGATACGATCAAGCTACCAACTTGAGAGCCCCCCTTGATAGTATGGCAAACGATCCTATAACCCGGTCTCCCAACTACCACCACGAGACCGGTAAAATAGAAAACCTATCAAGGGCAAACCTTTGCCTTGCACATGGTCCACTTGAGCTAGATGATGACGATCTTGACTCCCTCAAGTTGGACCACCTTTCTTGATTGCTTTGGCTCGATGAAGACTAGATGATTGCTCCCCCATAGTTCACTATAGGTGAGCCACTCTTCGGCACATCTTCACAAGTCCATTGACACCACAATGGATGGCAAGATTCAAGCACTTGATCTCTTCATGATGCTCCACTTGAACTTGCACACGGTAATCTTGATGACGATCACCACTTGATGTCATCCTTTCCATGGGTTGTTAAATATCTTCCTCTTAACGCAAGCCCATGGATACGTACCTAACCCCACATAGAACTCTCACATATACCATGGGTTAGAACACAAAGTGCAATGGACAATGCTTACCATACAATGGGATCACTTGATCCTTCTTGGTACATCTTCTACGCTTTGTGAGTTGATCAACTTGATTCACTCTTGACTTAGTCTTGATCAACCTTGAATCTTTGCAACTCTCTTCATTTGGATGATGTCTTGAAGGTAAACATGAATGATCACACAACCTTCTTCTTCAAGACATGCTTGCAATAAGCTCAACACTCACATGACCAATCTTTGGATAATTCCTTAATAGCACCTTGGTCAACTCATAAACTCCTTGAAACCAACACATGGACTTCAAGAAAAGCCTATGGACAAATCCTTCAAATATAACTCAAGACAACTATTAGTCCATAGAGATTGTCATCAATTGCCAAAACCAAACATGGGGGCACCGCATGTTCTTTCAATCTCCCCCATTTTGGTAATTGATGACAATCACTTTCAAGAGAGTTTATACAAGGAATTAGGCATCACCATGCAATGCAACAACCAATGATGCATGAGAATAAGACGCAAAAGCTTAGGAACCAAAACCAAAGCAAGGAGAAAACTCAGAAGACTTCTCCACAAAACTCTCTGAAACTCCTCCCCATTGGCATCGATTGCCACAATGGGTGAAAAGCTTAGAAGGCCAAAATAAACAGTGTTCCTCCATAAATTGTGTATCTCTCAAAAAGAGAGTGGAATGCAATACACATATCCAATGGTAAATACTTGGAGGAAGACAAACTATATTGAGGCCCAAAGATTGCAAAAGAAAGATATGCCACAAAGACATAACAAAGAGAGACACAAGCAATCCGAAGATACCAATTGAAGCAAGCAATCAACGGATATCAGTTGAACCAACTAGACCAATGATCCTACATGCCACAAGAATAAAGATATTATGATAAGCGCAAAGGAGTGTTCTAAAGAAACTAGAGAAGCTCCCCATGATTTGTGCACATATAAGAAATTTTGTATTTGAATACAAAGTGCACAAAATAGGATCATAGCTCCCCCAAAATCAATAGTAACTCACATCCAGTGCAAGTGAGCATATAGGAAACAAAGCCTAGCGCTTGCAACAAGCACATGGTTGAGCAACATGTGAAAGAGGCAACTTAAGAATAGGCTCAACCAAAATAATGTGTGTGAGTCATGGCGAAGCACTTGAGAAGACTAAAATTAGGATGAGCATTAAGCATCAACATAGTCTTGAAAGAATGAGGCACACAGTGCAAGGCATATCATTCCCACACACAACTGGCAAATGGGTTCACAAGCTTACTAATAAGCAAAAGAGAACCTATGCTTGTGACAACCCGTGGTGAGGATAGACGAAGAGAGGCTCATCAAGATGAGGGATACCAATTAAGATGGCAAAAGCCTCATAAAGATAAGCAAGAGGAAAATAATCTTCACCACACAAGAGTGCAACAAGATGCAATGATAGAGGACACGCACTCAAGGCAAAAGCTTTCACGGAGCCACCAAAGAAATAACACACGGAAGACAAGGTGGACATGAAAGAAAGGATATCAACTAGAGATGTAATTTCTCTCAAGTGTATAAGGTTCTATTTAGACGAAATCATGATGATATATATATCTACAAGGAAGGATGTACACCCGAAATAGTTACAATACGAAGGAACAAGATATCCACAAGGAAGTCATAAATATACCAATAAGATATTTGCTTGAAAGCATAGCACTTGGCTGTATATGGTCTTATTGAATATAAATGAAGTCCAAACACACACCCATCAAAGGCATCACAACTAGCAACAAGAGATCATCGTTGGGATGCTTTGAGAAAGAAAAAAAGTATCACAAGATATGAAATGAATATCATGCCAAGATACAACCTACACAAGGTTGAATGCAAGAGGGGAAAGCATGAATAGATACTTGTTACCGAGATATCATTGGATGGATGTACTAGATACCAATTGAAGGTAGATAGTAGTTCATTGATCATCCTAGCTTGACTCCAATATGCACATGGTGTAGCGACCAGACCTCAAACAGTCTGATCTCTGTGCATCATTGTCATTCCTGGATCAGTAATGCTGACATGCACAGTACTTGAAGGATTTATAACAGAGTAGCAATCACACACTTATTACATCAAATGTCTCAAAAGAGAACTTATTACAATAAATATGGCTTAAGGCCATCTAATAACGATAACAGCGGAAGGCTTGGAAGATAAGTGAGTCCATCAACTCCAACGACATCACTGAGTATAGAACCACGATCCTAAGGCATCTTACTCGTCGTCTGAAAAGTCTGCAACATGAACGTTGCAGCCCGAAAACGGGTCAGCACATGGAATATGCTGGCAAAGTAACACAAAGAGAATAATGAAAGAGTAAATCTATACTACATGAATATATGGCTTGGTGGATAGCTCTATGGTTACAATTTTTGCGTAAAGCCAGTTTTTCCCTACTACAAAGGAATAAATTATTTAACTATCATGGTGGTTGTTAAACATTGAGAATGGTTGACAGCATCCTCAATCCCAATTAAGCATCATCATTAAACAAACCCAACAATATTAATTAAAGTAACATGATGAGATTCACATGATAATCCAAGTACTAGATACTCAAGATGTCCATAACCGAGGACACGGCTATTCATGATTAGTTTGTACAGTCTACAGAGGTTTGCGCACTTTTCCCCACATGACTCTATCTCCTCCGTTGGTTTTCTCGCTCTACATGGTGTTTGAGAAACGAATGACTGAGACATAGTCTTTCAGAAGCGCTAGCACCTTACAATGGGTAGACCGGTACACCTACTTTCCCCTACATATGCTAGTCTACCACTGTAAGAGTTCACACGACTTAGTCAACTATGCTAGAGCCCATAATAGCATGTGGCTGCACACGAAAGTTTCTAGCATGAATAATCTTATGATCCCTTTGAGCCTGGGTGGCGGTCCAAAAACAAACAGGCAATCCTGGAATACCCAAGTGCCTCAATCCACCTAGATGTGTATTAAAGTTGCCACCTTAAATAAACCATTAATTAGCAATCTCACATCTGTCATGGAAAATTCACTCACCCAATCCACGTCTACTAGCATAGCATGGCATAATAAGAAAACGTAGAAGTAACTCCCAAGGGTTTGATAATAAAACAGGTAATAGGTACTACCTCATCTACTTCCCAAAACCAACAATTTAATTAAATCCTAATCATGCAATGTTTGAGGATGGATATAATGCATAAAAACTGGATAGTAAAGAGATATGATCAAAGTGTTTCTTGCCTTGCTGATGATCCGCGTAACCTAGGGATTCGAAGTAGCAAGCGGCGCAATCCGGGTACTCTATCGTAAGCAAACAAACAAACACGCATACAATAAGTACTCATATAATGCACGGGTAAAACTCAAATAAGAAGATCTAACCAGAAAGTTCAACTCAAGAACTCCGGTTTGCAAAAAGAATCAAATCAAACGAGAAACAAAACTCAAACGGCGAAAGAAACAAGCTTCATTTACTAATCTGGACCTAAGTCACATTTTACTGAAGCAAAATCTGGTTTGAGTAGGTTATTCGGAAAGAGGGTTTCGAGACGAAACTCTAGGCGCTTGAATCGCCTGATTCTGATAAACGAGCGGAAAGATAAACTAAAATGAAAATCGGATCAGAAATCGCGATCAGAAAAATCGCGGAATAAATCCGAGAAAAAGAAAACAACGAACGGATTAACAAACGAACGTTCGTTAACTGGATCTAAACGACGGATACGTCCGTTAAAACGAATGAACGAGCGAACGCTCGCTAAATAAATAAACTGAAAAAACCGATCTAATAAAATAAATAAAAAATTCTAGGGTTTTCTAAAAAAACCGAAGTGATTTTTGATTCAAAGAAACCGGCGTCGGCGGCAGCTCAGGCGGTACCTCCGGCAAAGTCCTCCGGCGGGGCGAGGCGGCTCCGGCGGGGTTGGCTAAGGGCGGCGGGGTGCGGCGGTGGCTGCAGGCGACGGCGGCGGCGACACGAGGCAGCAAGGCGGCTCGGCTCCGGCGGCGGGGTGTGCGGCGGCGGCTGCTGCGGCTCGGGGCTCCGGGGGGGGGGGGGGGCGGTGGCGGCTTGTATAGGGGGGTATGCTCCGACTTGGGGAAGGGGTCGGGCGGCGGCGGCGGCGTCTCGGACTCCCGAGTCCAGCGGCGGCACTGCGGGGAAAGGCGGTGGCGCGGGTGGGCCGGCCTGGCACGGCTGGGCTTCGGCCCAATCGGGCACGGGGAGTTTTTTTTAAATAATTACGCCGAACTGAAAAAAAAATCTAGAAAAATAAATAAAAATCTAAAAATACCAAAATAATTTTTTGTTGTCCAAATAAAATATTTAGAACGAGATGAACATTTTTTTGGTCCTCAAATGAAATTTTGAAAATCATGCAATTTTTATTAAATTCAAATAAAATCACCAAAACATCAAAATAAACTTTATTTGATTTTTTATTTATTAAATTCTCATTATTTCTTTATTTTGGGAAAGTCATTTTATTCCCTCTCTCATATTTTAATGATCGAAATAATTGAAGATAAAATAAATAAAATCAAATGATCCTATTTTCAAGATTTTGAGAAAAACTCAAATATGAAAATAACGAAATCCCAAACTCTCTCCATGGGTCCTTGAGTTGCGTAGAATTTCTAGGATCGAGGCAAAATGCAAATAAAATATGATATGCAATGTTGATCTATGTATGACATTCCAAATTGAAAATTTGGGATGTTACAAACCTACCCCCCTTAAGATGAATCTCGCCCTCGAGATTCGGGTTGGCTAGAAAATAGGTGAGGGTGGTCCTTCAGCAAATCTTCCTCTCGCTCCCAGGTGGCTTCATCCTCGGTGTGGTGGCTCCACTGAACCTTATAGAACTTGATAACCTTGCTGCGGGTGACTCGGCTGGCATACTCAAGAATCTTAATTGGTTTCTCCTCATAGGTCAAATCACTGTCCAACTGAATCGCATATAGTGGCACTGTATCTCTTAGTGGTATATCGGCCATCTCTACGTGGCACTTCTTCAACTGGGAAACGTGAAACACGTCGTGAACTCCTGACAATCCCTCAGGCAATTCCAATTTGTAGGCAACCTCTCCCATACCTTCCAAAACTTTGTATGGTCCCACAAAACGTGGCGCTAACTTTCCTTTAACACCAAAATGCTTAACTCCCCGAAGTGGAGATACCCGAAGATAAACTCTATCCCCAACTTCGTAAACTGTCTCCTTGCGTTTTGCATCAGCATAGCTTTTCTGCCTGGACTGAGCTACCTTGAGCCTGTCGCGAATCAATTTCACTTTTAGTTCAGACTCCTTAATCAGATCTGGTCCAAACAACCGACGGTCTCCAACTTCGTCCCAAGACAACGGGGTTCTGCACCTCCTTCCGTATAAGGCTTCGAAAGGGGCCATCTTCAAACTGGATTGATAACTGTTGTTGTAAGAGAACTCCGCATATGGAAAATTGTCGTCCCAACTAGATCCATAATCTAGCGCACAAGCTCTCAGCATGTCCTCTAAAATCTGATTGACTCTTTCGGTCTGTCCATCTGTCTGCGGATGAAAAGCGATACTGAACTCTAGCCTGGTACCCAAGGTTTCGTGCAACTGATTCCAGAACTTTGAGGTGAACTGGGTTCCTCTATCTAATACAATGCTCCTTGGAACTCCATGCAGACATACGATCCTGGTCCTGTAAATCTTGGCCAATATGGCACTGGTGTAAGTAGTCTTCACTAGAATGAAATTAGCTACCTTCGTCAAACGATCGACTACCACCCAAATCGAGTCATAGCCTGAACGAGTCTTGGGCAATCCCGTAATAAAATCCATGCCTAGCTTATCCCACTTCCATTCGGGTATCGGCAATGTTTGCAACAATCCTGCTGGCTTCTGATGCTCTTCCTTTACCCTTTGACATACATCACAAACTGCTACATGCTCGGCAATGTCTTTCTTCATTCCGGTCCACCAGAAAGTCTCCTTCAAATCCAAGTACATCTTGGTATTCCCTGGGTGAATTGAATACAGCGAATCATGGGCCTCTTGCAAAATCAACTTCCTGATCTCAGGGTCATTGGGTACATAAACGCGGTCCTCAAACCAGAGGGTATCGTGGTCATCCTCACGAAATCCCTTGGCTTTTCCTTTGCTCAACCTCTCCTTTATCTCAGCAATCTCCTTATCGGTCTTTTGAGCTTCTCTGATCTTATCCACCAAAGTCGACTGAATTTCCATTGTTGCTATATAGCCTCTCAGAACTATCTCCAAACATAGCTCGCAAAAATCCTCGGCTAACTCCTTTGGTAGTCCTACGGTCATGAGTGTATTAACATGGCTCTTACGGCTCAACGCGTCGGCTACTACGTTAGCCTTTTCGGGGTGATACTACAATCTCATATCATAATCCTTGATGAGTTCCAACCATCTCCTTTGCCTGAGATTTAACTCCTTTTGCATGAAGATGTATTTCAAACTCTTGTGATCCGTGTACACCTCACAATGATTTCCGATAAAAAAATGTCTCCATGTCTTCAATGCATGCACTACGGCTGCTAACTCCAAATCATGTGTGGCATAATTTAACTCGTGAGGTTTAAGCTGTCGTGACGCATACGAAACAACTCTTCCTTCCTGCATAAGTACTGCTCCAAGTCCTCGACGTGAAGCATCGCAATACACCTCATAATCCTTAGTTTGATTTGGCAGAATCAACACTGGTGAGGTAACTAGATGTTTCTTCAATTCCTGGAAACTAGCCTCACATTCCTCAGTCCAATTGGACTTGGTATCCTTATTCAACAACTCCGTCATGGGCTTTGCAATCCTTGAAAAATTCTCAATGAATCTCTGGTAGTATCCTGCCAGTCCAAGAAAACTTCTGATCTCCCCAATTGTCGTTGGTGCTTCCCAATTAGTCACGGTGACAACCTTGGTGGGGTCTACTGCTATACCCTCTCCGGATATAACATGTCCGAGGAATCCAACTTCCTTTAACCAGAACTCACATTTGCTAAACTTGGCATATAACTGGTGTTCTCTAAGCTTCTCCAATACCAAACGCAAGTGCTCCTTATGCTCCTCTTCGTTCTTCGAGTAGACCATGATGTCATCAATGCACACCACAACGAACTTATCCAGGAACTCCATAAATACTTTGTTCATCATGTTCATGAAATATGCAGGTGCGTTAGTCAGACCAAATGACATAACGGTATACTCGTACAGCCCATACCTAGTGGTAAAAGTTGTCTTGGGTATATCCTGTTCTCGTATCTTCAACTGATGGTATCCTGATCGCAAATCGATCTTGGAAAACACCTCTGCTCCTTGTAGTCGGTCAAACAGATCATTGATCATTGGCAGTGGGTACTTATTCTTGATGGTTACCGCATTTAATCCTCGATAATCAACAACCATCCTTAACGATCCGTCCTTCTTCTCCACTAGAAGTACTGGTGATCCCCAAGGTGAAGAACTTGGGCGAATGTATCCTTTATCTAGTAACTCCTTAATCTGACTCTTAATCTCCTCCAAATCTTTTGTGGCCATCCTGTATGGTCTCTTGGATATTGGACATGTTCCTGGCAAAAGCTCAATCAAAAACTCAATGTCTCTGTCTAGTGGCATGCCTGGCAACTCCTCTATAAATACATCCGGAAAATCCTTCACTACTGGTACTTCCTCCTACACAACTCCTGATAAGGAATTTACGTGCATCCTCCTCGGCTCATGCCTTGATACATACTTTATCCTTTTCCCTTCTGGGGTAGTAAGCAGAATCGACTTACTGACGCAATCAATGTTTCTTCCATACATTGATAGCCAATCGTTACCCAGAATCACATCCAAACCTTGGGATTCCAAAGTGATTAAATCCGAGGGGAAAACATGCTTGCCTATACCCAACGGAAATTGAAAGCATCCTCAACTAGCCATATACTCTGCTGCTGGTGAGGTTACTAGCATGGGTGTTTTTAGAACCCTAGTGGGCAGTCTATACTTATCCACAAATCCCCTTGATATGTATGAATGCGATGCACCAGTATCAAAAAGAACGAGTGTAGTAAATGACTTAACCAAAAACTTACCTATTACTGCATCTGGCTGATCTTCAACCTCCTCCACGCTAACGTGGTTCACTTGTCCCCTGTTGAAAGGTTTTGGCTCTTCCCAGAGCTTCCATTGCCATTCCCAGTCTGGCCTTCAGGACATTCATTGGCGTAATGTTCGGTCTTCTGGCACTTAAAACAAGTGACTTGACTCAGATCTTTCTTGGCTGGTGTTGAGGGGTTGGTACGGTTCTGGCTACTACTTCCTCCATTCCCGGTACCATTCTTGGGACCATTGTGATTGTGCGAGCTACCTCCTCCATGGGTATGCTGAAACTGTCCTCCTGACTTCGGAGTAAAACGGGGCTTCTGCTGAGCTCCAGAATTGTACTTCCCTTGTCCATACTTCCTCTAGCGGTTTTCAATCTGCTACTGCTTCCCTTCAATCATGAGAGCACGGTCTACCAACTCCTGGTAGTTGTTGAAACTTGCTACCATCAACTGCACGCTGAGCTCATCATTCAGCCCTTCCAGAAACTTCTCTTGCTTAGCTGCACCCGTAGCGATGTCATCTGGGGCATAACGTGCTAGCTTACTGAAATCATCCACATACTGGCCAACTGTTCTTCCTCCCTGGCGCAAGTTGCGAAACTCACGCTTCTTCATGGCCATAGCTCCTGCTGAAACATGGGCAGTACGAAAAGCCTGCTGAAACTG
This sequence comes from Triticum aestivum, assembly GCF_018294505.1. Taxonomy (NCBI): domain Eukaryota; kingdom Viridiplantae; phylum Streptophyta; class Magnoliopsida; order Poales; family Poaceae; genus Triticum; species Triticum aestivum. Next base: position 300,736,553 of record NC_057810.1, on the reverse strand, counting down.
ATCCCATGTGACAGTGTCTGCTGGATAAGTGGCCGTGAAATTCTCCCACCATGATGCTGCAGGTCCCTCAAAAGAATGTGCGGCAAATCGCACCTTTTCCGCATCTATGCATCCTGCAGTGGTCAACTCCCTGGCTATCTTGCGAAGCCAATCATATGCAACAATCGGCTCGGTGCTACTGGAGAACACCGGCGGATTCAGCCTAAGAAAACGGGTTAAGTGATCAACAGGTGGTGGTGGTGGTGGATTGTTGTTGTTGTTGTTCCCCTGATTCTGTTTCTGGACTAGTATCTACATCAATGCATTCTACTGCTGGATCAACTGAGTGAGCTCTAGTGGAAAAGCAAATCCGTTGTCGCATCTCGGAGGCATCTGGGGTTTAGAAAAGAAGAGAATATAAAATAGAATGAGGTCTAAAGGGAAAACACTACCCATATGCACATGAGACAAATAGCAATCAAAACACTTCATTCAAACAAGCAGGGCATACAACGGTCTATCTATCGTTACAAAGTGCTCAGACTATAATAGATACATGGAGCGAAATTCTACTACTTCATGGTGGTCCACTAGAAAAACTGCTCCGATGGAGACTCCATGATATCTGCCTCGGCTTCATCAACATAGTCATCATTACTATCATATGGGTCCAAGTCGGTATCGTCGATGATGATGTAGTTCTCGGGACAAGTGCAATCTTTGTCTTCTCAAGTTGCTGGAAATCCCATGAACACTCTTAGCTTCTTCTTTAGATCATCATTCTTCTCGACTAGCGTTGATATTTCCTCCTCATATCCATCGCGTGAAGACTTGAGTTCTTCCTCCTGTTCCGTGATCTTGGTCATCGCTTTCTTCAGATCCATCATGCCTGCACACATCTGGTTCTCCTGGCGTCGAATGTGCTAGTTTAACTCCTGGATGAAAGCTGCAACTGATCTGTCTTTCCTGGTGTTGATCATCTCCCATTGCTCATCTCGGTGCCCACAAATCTGGTAGGTAGTATCCTTCAGCTTCTTGTGATAGACTTCTCCAATACGTCCCATGGTGATGTGAGCTGCCATGCTCTTCCCTAAACTCCAGGTTGGTGCATCAAAGGAAAACTCTATAGGCTCAATGACTGGCATGAACGTCCTTCCTGGAACTTGAACTTGAATCATCCAGCGCTCCTCTTCAGGTAAAGTGGCGTTGTAGGTTCCGGTGAAGCTTGGTACTCTGATCTTCAGGTACTTGGTTACTTTCTTCAGGTGTCATCCAAAGGGTGTATCTTCATCCGGTTGCATGAACTTGTTCCTTGAATCCGCTATCCTAGAAGAATAGAAAAGATGAGGAGTTAGAATGAGAAGAGAGAGTAGTGATCTATGGCTTTTGCTTACTGGTCGTGTCCTACAGTCAGCGTGTGCTCTGATACCATCTTGTAGCGACCAGACATCAAATAGTCTGATCTCTGTGCATCAGTGTCATCCCTGGATCAGTAATGCTGACATGCACAGTACTTGAAGGATTTATAATAGAGTAGCAATCACACACTTATTACATCGAATGTCTCCAAAGAGAACTTACTACAATAAATATGGCTTAAGGCCATCTAATAACGATAACAGTGGAAGGCTTGGAAGATAAGTGAGTCCATCAAGTCCAACGGCATCACTGAGTATAGAACCACGATCCTAAGGCATCTTCCTCATCGTCTGAAAAGTCTGCAACATGAACGTTGCAGCCCGAAACGGGTCAGCACATGGAATATGCTGGCAAAGTAACATATAGAGAATAATGAAAGAGTAAAGCTATACTACATGAATATATGGCTTGGTGGATAGCTCTATGGTTACAGTTTTTGCGTAAAGCCAGTTTTTCCCTACTACAAAGGAATAAATTATTTAACTATCATGGTGGTTGTTAAACAACTGAGAATGGTTGACAGCATCCTCAATCCCAATTAAGCATCATCATTAAACAAACCCAACAATATTAATTAAAGTAACATGATGAGCTTCACATGATAATCCAAGTACTAGATACTCAAGATGTCCATAACTGGGGACACGGCTAATCATGATTAGTTTGTACACTCTGCAGAGGTTTGTGCACTTTTCCCCACATGACTCGATCTCCTCCGTTGGTTTTCTCGCACTACATGGTGTTTGAGAAACGAATGACCGAGACATAGTCTTTCAGAAGCGCTAGCACCTTACAATGGGTAGACCAGTACACCTACTTTCCCCTACATCTGCTAGTCTACCAATTTAAGAGCTCGCACGACTTAGTCAACTATGCTAGAGCCCATAATAGCATGTGGCTGCACACAAAAGTTTCTAGCATGAATAATCTTATGATTCCTTTGAGCCTGGGTAGCGGTCCAAAAACAAATAGGCAATCCTGGAATACCCAAGTGCCTCAATCCACCCAGATGTGTATTAAAGTTGCCACCTTAAATAAACCATTAATTAGCAATCTCACATCTGTCATGGAAAATTCACTAACCCAATCCACGTGTACTAGCATAGCATGGCATAATAAGAAAACGTAGAAGTAACTCCCAAGGGTTTGATAATAAAACAGGTAATAGGTACTACCTCATCTACTTCCCAAAACCCACAATTTAATTAGATCCTAATCATGCAATGTTTGAGGATGGATCTAATGCATAAAAACTGGGTAGTAGAGAGGTATGATCAAAATGTTACTTGCCTTGCCGATGATCCGCGTAACCTAGGGATTCGAAGTAGCAAGCGGCGCAATCCGGGTACTCTATCGTAAGCAAACAAACAAACAAGCATAAAATAAGTACTCATCTAATGCACGGGTAAAACTCAAATAAGAAGATATAACTAGAAAGTTCAACTCAAGAACTCCGGTTTCAAAAAGAATCAAATCGAACGAGAAACAAAACTCAAATGGCGAAAGAAACAAGCTTCGTTTACTAATCTGGACCAAAGTCCAATTTTATAGAAGCAAAATCGGGGTTGAGTAGATTATTTGGAAAGAGGGTTTCAAGAGGAAACTCTAGGCGCTTGAATCGCCTGATTCTGATAAACGAGCGGAAAGATAAACTAAAACGAAAATCGGATCAGAAATCGCGATCAGAAAAATCGCGGAATAAATCCGAGAAAAAGAAAAACGACGAACGGATTAACGAACGAACGTTCGTTAACTGGATCTAAACGACGGATATGTCCGTTAAAACGAATGAACGAGAGAACGCTCGCTAAATAAATAAACCAAAAAAACAATCTAATAAAATAAAATAAAATAAATCTAGGGTTTTCTAGAAAAACCGAAGTGTTTTTTTTCGAAGAAACCAGCATCGGCGGCGGCTCGGGCGGTACCTCCGGTGGGGCGAGGCGGCTCCACCGGGGTTGGCTAGGGGCGGCGGGGTGCGGCGGCGGCTCCAGGCGACACGAGGCAACGGGGCGGCTCGGCTCCGGCGGCGGGGTGTGCGGTGGCGGCGGCTGCGGCTCGGGGCTCCAGGGGGGCGGCGGCGGTTTATATAGGGGGGCGGCTGCTCCGACTTGGGGAAGGGGTCGGGCGGCGGCGGCAGCGGTGACTCGGACTCCCGAGTCTGGCGGCGGCACGGCGGGGAAAGGCGGTGGCGTGGGCGGGCCGGCCTGGCTCGGCTGGGCTTCGGCCCAGTCGGGCGCGGGGAGTTTTTTTTTTAAATAATTACACCGAATTGAAAAAAATCTAGAAAAATAAATAAAAATCTAAAAATACCAAAATAAATTTTCATCGTCCAAATAAAATATTTAGAGCGAGATGAACATTTTTTTGGTCCTAAAATGAAAATTTGAAAATCATGCAATTTTTCCTAAATTCAAATAAAATAGCCAAAACATCAAAATAAACTTTATTTAATTTTTTCTATTAAATCATCAATATTTCTTTATTTTGGGAAAGTCATTTTATTCCCTCTCTCATATTTTAATGATCGAAATAATTTAAGATAAAATAAATAAAATCAAATGGTCCTACTTTCAAGATTTTGAGAAAAACTCAAATATGAAAATAACGAAATCCCAAACTCTCTCCATGGGTGCTTGTGTTGCGTAGAATTTCTAGGATCGAGGCAAAATGCAAATAAAATATGATATGCAATGATGATCTATGTATAACATTCCAAATTGAAAATTTGGGATGTTCCACATGGTGACAACACCTTCCTTGTGAGTGAGCCGAGCATCCAATGCATCTCCAAATGTTCCTAGAAGAATAACACAAACTAAACGGTACCCAAACTCATCGGGACCAAATGGTTAGAAACACCAATATATAGGACAAACTCCACATAAATATGTGCATATAGATATGAAAATGAATTTCATGCACATCTCATCCAAATTGAGACTAGGTGGAGTTTCCCGTATATATTGAGTTAAAGAAAGAAAGAAAGCCAAATAAAATACATGAAGTAAACATGCATGCTCAAGACTTTCAAAACCCGAAACCAAAAGACAAAGAAATGCCAAATGAAAAGGATACCAAATGGAGAAATCATCACTTGGAATATATCATTAAAGATACATCAAGGAATGAGACATCCATTGGTACACACTAAATTAAAGATGTCAAACTCCCAAAGAGAGGATGGTTCCAAACAAACCAAGCTCTCAACAAAGTTTCATGATGGCACAAGGTACCAAAAGAAAAATGGCTTGCCTTCCACCAACACACACTTGATAAGAATTACAAGAAGAGTGTTCTAAAGAAAATAGGATAGCTCCCCCACGAGTTGTGCACTATAGAGAATTTGCTTTTGAATACAAAATGCACAAGGTGGGATCACCACTTTCACTATATCTAGAAAACACTAGACAAGAACAAGAAATTAACAAGATCCACAAGTTGTATGGAAGACAACAGGAGTTGACACAAACCTTGGCAACAGAAAAGGCAAATAAAAACAAAAGCCAATGTAAAGATGATAAAAAAATTCTACCACACATAAGTGACTACCACTTGTCAAAAGACAAGAAGTATTTGGAAATAATTCCCGGTGGTAGATAACAAGGATATCCAACATCATCTTCACAACAAACACAAGCAAATTGCCACTTGTAGAGCTAACATGTCACCTAGGAACAATATAATTTACAATATCAATTCTAGGAGACAATATCTCAAATGTACACATTTTCTAGGCTTGTAATACGCACATAGCATATTACTCCCCCATAATGTGATACCAATAAGAATTTAACAAGAGGCAATAAGAGGATCCAACACGAGATAATCAATGGAATTTTTAGAATTTGAATTTCTCATGAGAGATATACCACCTAGTGACTAGATAATCTTGTAATATCAATACTAAGTGGTATTCCCCATGTACCCACCTTTATAGGATTGCGAAGTGCACAAAGCACATCACTCCCCCATAATGGGATATTCCATTAAACTCTCACACGATCCAACTAAGAAACAACCAAGATGCACTAAGGCTCAACGAACGACACACAAGTATATGATGTGCAAACCAACATACACAAAGGCAATTTGGAGACACATCATATACAAACACATGCAAGGAACAAAACCAAAACATGCAAGGGGTCAAGTAACTTTCAATTAAGCAATTTTAAGTACAAGTTACTGCAAGGAGGCACATTGGATATAAGATTTAAACTTGACGATTCAATTGACTTGGCTTGAGACAATAAGAGTGATTAAGTCCCCTTAATTCTTCATAATGTAGCCAAGTATCCAATGCCCTCCAACAACACTTATTGATCAAGTTTGAGCTAGTTGGTCCCCAACCAAGTTGGGTCCTAAGAGGTTAGTCACAATAGGCTTGGCTACCCAAATGGTTCTTTGCTTCAAACCACTTTGAGTACCAACAAACTTGGCAAACACATTGCCAACCTTATCCTTCCCAAGAGAATAGACATCATCAATAACAATTGGGCTGGATAAGTTACCACTAGTGCATGAAGAAGCAAGGTGACCTTTCTCACGACATAGATAGCAACGTCTACTCTTCACTTTCTTCTCACTTGATTTCTCAACTTGAGAAGCATTAGCTTGAGTCTTCTTGGGAAGAGGCCTTTCTTCAACATGAGGTTGAGCATGAGAATGCACTTGTAGCCGCTTCCCTTGTTGCTTGTCACTAATGGCCTTCTTCTTCAATGGGCAAGATCTAACATGATGCCCTTCAATTTTGCACTTGAAGCAAATAATCTTGGCCGAATTCTAGACTTGTTTTGGCCCTTCTTCTTGTTGATCTTGGACTTCTTCTTCTTGTTGGAGTTGAATCCAAGTCCACCTTTGTCATTGGGGGATTTTTGCACACTGAAGATATTGTTGAGTGTGAATTTTCCTTCATGACTCTTTTCCAAGTCTTTCTTCAAAGAAGTGACTTGGGCCTTGAGCTCTTTGATTTCCTCTACATGGTTAGTCTCAACACAAGTACTAGAGGAAGTATAAGCTTCATCGTTAGAGCAACAAGGCAAGGAAAGCAATTCATCACAAGATGTACCAACATTGTGAGTAGATGAATTACAAGGACTAGCACATGTCAATATACTATTTTGACTAGAAGTAGTGCTAGTATCCACATGAGGCTCACTAGGTGTTATCTTAACAATCATGGCCTCATGAGCTATCTTTAGCACACTATGGGATACTAGAAGATCATCATGAGAGCTTGAGAGCTTTTCATGACTTTCTTCCAATTTACCATAATTACTAGATAGCACCTCATGTTGAGCCCGTAGCTCAACATTCTCCTTCAAAATGGATGCTTCACAAGTAATAGAGTTAGTAGAACAAGCATCATCATTTACAACAATAGGAGAGGAAAACTTGGCAAGCTCTTTTAAATAAGAAGCTTCAAGTTGGCATGAGACTAGGTGAGTTTGATGAGCTCACCCTTGATGACCCTTGAGACATTTTCGTGGTGCTCAAAATCCTCAAGGAGTCTAGCATGAGAAACTTCAAGCTTAGCATTTTTATGTTTGAAATCATTGGCCACCTCAAGAGCTCTATCATGAGATTCCCTCACTCTAGATAATTCTAGAGCAAAAGTCTCCTCAAGAGATTCGGAGGTGGTTTGTTCATGTTCAAGAGCTTGAGATAGCTCCGCGATCTCATTTGCGTAATCACGCGCATGAGCTTCCATTTTCTCAATGGTGGCCTCATGCTCCTCTAGATGAGATTCCAACTCCTCAATGTATTTCTTGCCATCAATGGCAATGGACATTATTTCCATGAAGTTGGAACGAGCAATTTTATTTTTATGAAGAGCTTTATAAATCATTTCCCCCTTAGTATTTAAGGAGGCAACATTATCATTCTCTTCATCATTATCCTCATCATCATTAGCATCAACATCATCATCAAGAGACATATTGGGGTACAAAGTAGGAGATACCTTCGACGCCTTAGCCATAAGGCAAAAAGCAATAGATGATGATGTAGGATCCCTTGAGGCACCATTAAACACCACATCTTGTTCCATGGAGTGTTCGGTTTCCTCTACATTGTTAGCACAACAATTTGAGAAAATAGATGCATTTTTATCATGGCAACAAGACATAGCAAGCATATCATCATGAGATCTAGTCAAGCAATTTCTACATGATATGCAAGGACTATCAACACAAGCATGTGAAACATTTGGAGTGCTCGAAGTGTTAAAGCCCAAAGAGGGAGCATTGCAATAAGATAATGATCAAGGATCATCCATAATAAGCATACTACCATCATTTCAATGACCAACACTACTCACCATATCATTACGTTGTGGCAAACCACATGTAGGTGAAGTAAAAGAATTTGAGAAGACAATACGACCGGAGGTGGAGGGAGAACAATCATCCCGACAAATATTGGACACACCATATTTAACTTGAAGCTTTGTCCACAACTCATGAGCATCCCGGAACGGCATGAGTTGAAAAATAACTACATTGCTCAAAGCATCAAAAAGCACATCAGAAGCTTGAGCATTGAGATAAGAGTTTTTCTCATCCTCCAAAGATAATCTTCGGGGATCCTTTGGAGGATAAAAACCCATATCTACAATTTGCTCTAAATTTGGGTCCATGACCCTAAAGAGATTAAGCATGCGAATTACCCAAACATCAAAATTTGTGCCATCGAAACTCAGAGTGTCAGAGAATCCTAAGCCCCTAGTGGACATCCTTACTCTCTAGGCGGTTAAGCCTAACAAAGAGAGACGAGGCTCTGATACCAATTGAAAGATCGAGGATGTCGCCTAGAGGGGGGGTGAATAGGCGCTTTAAAATAATTACGGTTGAGGCTTGAACAAATGTGGAATAAACCTAACGGTTAATTTGTCAAGCACAAAACCTACAATAACTAGGCTCACCTATGTGCACCAACAACTTATGCTAAGGAAGATAAGTAACTATGTGATAGCATGATATATGACAAAGAACAATATGGCTATCACCAAGTAAAGTGCATAAGTAAAGGGCTCGGGTAAGAGATAACCGAGGCACGCGGAGACGATGATGTATCCCGAAGTTCACACCCTTGCGGATGCTAATCTCCATTTGGAGTGGTGTGGAGGCACAATGCTCCCCAAGAAGCCACTACGGCCACCGTAATCTCCTCACGCCCTCGCACAATGCAAGATGTCGTGATTCCACTAAGGGACCCTTGAGGGCGGTCACCAAACCCGTACAAATGGCAACCCTTGGGGGGGTCACCGAACCCGTACACTTTGGCAACCCTTGGGGGCGGTCACCGGAACCCGTCAAATTGCTCGGGGCGATCTCCACAACCTAATTGGAGACCCTGACGCTTGCTCGGAGCTTTACACCACAATGATTGAGCTCCAAACACCACCAACCGTCTAGGGCCGTCTAGGGCGGCGGCACGGCGGGGAAAGGCGGTGGCGTGGGCGGGCCGGCCTGGCTCGGCTGGGCTTCGGCCCAGTCGGGCCCGGGGAGTTTTTTTTAAAAATAATTACACCGAATTGAAAAAAATCTAGAAAAATAAATAAAAATCTAAAAATACCAAAATAAATTTTCATCGTCCAAATAAAATATTTAGAACGAGATGAACATTTTTTTGGTCCTAAAATGAAAATTTGAAAATCATGCAATTTTTCCTAAATTCAAATAAAATAGCCAAAACATCAAAATAAACTTTATTTAATTTTTTCTATTAAATCATCAATATTTCTTTATTTTGGGAAAGTCATTTTATTCCCTCTCTCATATTTTAATGATTGAAATAATTTAAGATAAAATAAATAAAATCAAATGGTCCTATTTTCAAGATTTTGAGAAAAACTCAAATATGAAAATAACGAAACCCCCAACTCTCTCCATGGGTCCTTGTGTTGCGTAGAATTTCTAGGATCGAGGCAAAATGCAAATATAATATGATATGCAATGATGATCTATGTATAACATTCCAAATTGAAAATTTGGGATGTTCCACATGGTGACAACACCTTCCTTGTGAGTGAGCCGAGCATCCAATGCATCTCCAAATGTTCCTAGAAGAATAACACAAACTAAACGGTACCCAAACTCATCGGGACCAAATGGTTAGAAACACCAATACATAGGACAAACTCCACATAAATATGTGCATATAGATATGAAAATGAATTTCATGCACATCTCATCCAAATTGAGACTAGGTGGAGTTTCCCATATATATTGAGTTAAAGAAAGAAAGAAAGCCAAATAAAATACATGAAGTAAACATGCATGCTCAAGACTTTCAAAACCCGAAACCAAAAGACAAAGAAATGCCAAATGAAAAGGATACCAAATGGAGAAATCATCACTTGGAAGATATCATTAAAGATACATCAAGGAATGAGATATCCATTGGTACACACTAAATTAAAGATGTCAAACTCCCAAAGAGAGGATGGTTCCAAGCAAACCAAGCTCTCAACAAAGTTTCATGATAGCACAAGGTACCAAAAGAAAAACGGCTTGCCTTCCACCAACACACACTTGATAAGGATTACAAGAAGAGTGTTCTAAAGAAAATAGGATAGCTCCCCCACGAGTTTGTGCACTATAGAGAATTTGCTTTTGAATACAAAATGCACAAGGTGGGATCACCACTTTCACTATATCTAGAAAACACTAGACAAGAACAAGAAATTAACAAGATCCACAAGTTGTATGGAAGACAACAGGAGTCGACACAAACCTTGGCAAGAGAAAAGGCAAATAAAAACAAAAGCCAATGTAAAGATGATAAAAAAATTCTACCACACATAAGTGACTACCACTTGTCAAAAGACAAGAAGTATTTGGAAATAATTCCCGGTGGTAGATAACAAGGATATCCAACATCATCTTCACAACAAACACAAGCAAATTGCCACTTGTAGAGCTAACATGTCACCTAGGAACAATATAATTTACAATATCAATTCTAGGAGACAATATCTCAAATGTACACATTTTCTAGGCTTGTAATACGCACATAGCATATTACTCCCCCATAATGTGATACCAATAAGAATTTAACAAGAGGCAATAAGAGGATCCAACACGAGATAATCAATGGAATTTTTAGAATTTGAATTTCTCATGAGAGATATACCACCTAGTGACTAGATAATCTTGTAATATCAATACTAAGTGGTGATCCCCATGTACCCACCTTTATAGGATTGCGAAGTGCACAAAGCACATCACTCCCCCATAATGGGATATTCCATTAAACTCTCACACGATCCAACTAAGAAACAACCAAGATACACTAAGGCTCAACGAATGACACACAAGTATATGATGTGCAAACCAACATACACAAAGGCAATTTGGAGACACATCATATACAAACACATGCAAGGAACAAAACCAAAACATGCAAGGGGGCAAGTAACTTTCAATTAAGCAATTTTAAGTACAAGTTACCGCAAGGAGGCACATTGGATATAAGATATAAACTTGACGATTCAATTGACTTGGCTTGAGACAATAAGAGTGGTTAAGTCCCCTTAATTCTTCATAATGTAGCCAAGTCTCCAATGCCCTCCAACAACACTTATTGATCAAGTTTGAGCTAGTTGGTCCCCAACCAAGTTGGGTCCTAAGAGGTTAGTCACAATAGGCTTGGCTACCCAAATGGTTCTTTGCTTCAAACCACTTTGAGTACCAACAAACTTGGCAAACACATTGCCAACATTATCCTTCCCGAGAGAATAGACATCATCAATAACAATTGGGCTGGATAAGTTACCACTAGTGCATGAAGAAGCAAGGTGACCTTTCTCACGACATAGATAGCAACGTCTACTCTTCACTTTCTTCTCACTTGATTTCTCAACTTGAGAAGCATTAGCTTGAGTCTTCTTGGGAAGAGGCCTTTCTTCAACTTGAGGTTGAACATGAGAATGCACTTGTAGCCGCTTCCCTTGTTGCTTGTCACTAATGGCCTTCTTCTTTAATGGGCAAGATCTAACATGATGCCCTTCAATTTTGCACTTGAAGCAAATAATCTTGGCCGAATTCTTGACTTGTTTTGGCCCTTCTTCTTGTTGATCTTGGACTTCTTATTCTTGTTGGAGTTGAATCCAAGTCCACCTTTGTCATTGGGGGATTTTTGCACACTGAAGATATTGTTGAGTGTGAATTTTCCTTCATGACTCTTTTCCAAGTCTTTCTTCAAAGAAGTGACTTGGGCCTTGAGCTCTTTGATTTCCTCTACATGGTTAGTCTCAACACAAGTACTAGAGGAAGTATAAGCTTCATCGTTAGAGCAACAAGGCAAGGAAAGCAATTCATCACAAGATGTACCAACATTGTGAGTAGATGAATTACAAGGACTAGCACATGTCAATATACTATTTTGACTAGAAGTAGTGCTAGTATCCACATGAGGCTCACTAGATGTTATCTTAACAATCATGGCCTCATGAGCTATCTTTAGCACACTATGGGATACTAGAAGATCATCATGAGAGCTTGAGAGCTTTTCATGACTTTCTTCCAATTTACCATAATTACTAGATAACACCTCATGTTGAGCCCGTAGCTCAACATTCTCCTTCAAAATGGATGCTTCACAAGTAATAGAGTTAGTAGAACAAGCATCATCATTTACAACAATAGGAGAGGAAAACTTGGCAAGCTCTTTTAAATAAGAAGCTTCAAGTTGGCATGAGACCAGGTGAGTTTGATGAGCTCACCCTTGATGACCCTTGAGACATTTTTGTGGTGCTCAAAATCCTCAAGGAGTCTAGCATGAGAAACTTCAAGCTTAGCATTTTTATGTTTGAAATCATTGGCCACCTCAAGAGCTCTATCATGAGATTCCCTCACTCTAGATAATTCTAGAGCAAAAGTCTCCTCAAGAGATTCGGAGGTGGTTTGTTCATGTTCAAGAGCTTGAGATAGCTCCGCGATCTCATTTGCGTAATCACGCGCATGAGCTTCCATTTTCTCAATGGTGGCCTCATGCTCCTCTAGATGAGATTCCAACTCCTCAATGTATTTCTTGCCATCAATGGCAATGGACATTATTTCCATGAAGTTGGAACGAGCAATTTTATTTTTATGAAGAGCTTTATAAATCATTTCCCCCTTAGTATTTAAGGAGGCAACATTATCATTCTCTTCATCATTATCCTCATCATCATTAGCATCAACATCATCATCAAGAGACATATTGGGGTACAAAGTAGGAGATACCTTCGACGCCTTAGCCATAAGGCAAAAAGCAATAGATGATGATGTAGGATCCCTTGAGGCACCATTAAACACCACATCTTGTTCCATGGAGTGTTTGGTTTCCTCTACATTGTTAGCACAACAATTTGAGGAAATAGATGCATTTTTATCATGGCAACAAGACATAGCAAGCATATCATCATGAGATCTAGTCAAGCAATTTCTACATGATATGCAAGGACTATCAACACAAGCATGTGAAACATTTGGAGTGCTCGAAGTGTTAAAGCCCAAAGAGGGAGCATTGCAATAAGATAATGATCAAGGATCATCCATAATAAGCATACTACCATCATTTCAATGACCAACACTACTCACCATATCATTACCTTGTGGCAAACCACATATAGGTGAAGTAAAAGAATTTGAGAAGACAATACGACCGGAGGTGGAGGGAGAACAATCATCCCCACAAATATTGGACACACCATATTTAACTTGAAGCTTTGTCCACAACTCATGAGCATCCCGGAACGGCATGAGTTGAAAAATAACTACATTGCTCAAAGCATCAAAAAGCACATTAGAAGCTTGAGCATTGAGATAAGAGTTTTTCTCATCCTCCAAAGATAATCTTTGGGGATCCTTTGGAGGATAAAAACCCATATCTACAATTTGCTCTAAATTTGGGTCCATGACCCTAAAGAGATTAAGCATGCGAATTACCCAAACATCGAAATTTGTGCCATCGAAACTCAGAGTGTCAGAGAATCCTAAGCCCCTAGTGGAAATCCTTACTCTCTAGGCGGTTAAGCCTAACAAAGAGAGACGAGGCTCTGATACCAATTGAAAGATCGAGGATGTTGCCTAGAGGGGGGGTGAATAGGCGCTTTAAAATAATTACGGTTGAGGCTTGAACAAATGCGGAATAAACCTAAAGGTTAATTTGTCAAGCACAAAACCTACAATAACTAGGCTCACCTATGTGCACCAACAACTTATGCTAAGCAAGATAAGTAACTATGTGATAGCAAGATATATGACAAAGAACAATATGGCTATCACCAAGTAAAGTGCATAAGTAAAGGGCTCGGGTAAGAAATAACCGAGGCACGCGGAGACGATGATGTATCCCGAAGTTCACACCCTTGCGGATGCTAATCTCCGTTTGGAGCGGTGTGGAGGCACAATGCTCCCCAAGAAGCCACTACGGCCACCATAATCTCCTCACGCCCTCGCACAATGCAAGATGCCGTGATTCCACTAAGGGACCCTTGAGGGCGGTCACCAAACCCGTACAAATGGAAACCCTTGGGGGCGGTCACCGAACCCGTACACTTTGGCAACCCTTGGGGGCGGTCACCGGAACCCGTCAAATTGCTCGGGGCGATCTCCACAACCTAATTGGAGACCCTGACGCTTGCTCGGAGCTTTACACCACAATGATTGAGCTCCGAACACCACCAACCGTCTAGGGCGCCAAGGCACCCAAGAGGAACAAGCTCTAGGGTACCCAAACACCCAAGAGTAATATGCTTCTCAAACCTCACTTCCACGTATCACCGTGGAGAACTCAACCGATGCACCAAATGCAATGGCAAGGGCACACGGAGTGCCCAAGTCCTTCTCCCCCAAATCCCACCAGAGCAACTAATGCTAGGGAGGAAAATGAGAGGAAGAACGAAAGAAGAACACGAAGAACTCCAAGATCTAGATCCAAGGGGTTCCCCTCACTTAGAGGAGCAAGTGATTGGTGGAAACGTGGATCTAGATCTCCTCTCTCTTTTCCCTCAAGAACTAGCAAGAATCATAGGAGGGATTGAGAGTTAGCAAGCTCGAAGAAGGTCAACAATGGGGGAAGAACACGAGCTAAAAGGATAAGGTTCATTAGGGAAGAAGTCCCCCTTTTATAGGTGGGAAAAAATCCAACCGTTATACTCACAGCCCGCACAGAGCGGTACTACCGCTCCAAGGAGCGGTACTACCGCTAGGGCGGTAGTACCCCTTTGAAACACAACAGCGAGGAGGCAAAAAGGCCAGAAGAACCGTCGAAGCGGTAGTACCGCTTTACCTCATAGTACTACCGCTAGGGGTAGCGGTACTACTGCTAAGGGTAGCGGTACTACTGCTAAGGGTAACGGTACTACTGCTTGCGAGCGGTACTAAAAAATTACATCCGGGCCTACCACTGCAGGACTTGGGACGAGTTTTTGGTCCGGAGTGGTACTACCGCTGTAGGAGCCGCGGTAGTACCACTCTGGATCGGTAGTAAAAAATTACATCCGCTCCAATTCGCGGTAGTACCGCTGCAGCCTTTTCAGAACACCAAAACTGCCACAACTTTTGCAAACGGACTCCGAACTCGATGAAACCAAGTTTGTTGGAAAGCTAGCGACAAGGGCTAACACAATCTTTAAAGAAATATCAATAAGAAGCAAATTAGAAAAGTCCCATAAGAAAATGGTGAGAACCCTTCCTCGGATAAGACCGGTAAAACCTCCAACACCGAAAACATCATAGAAGACGCATGCGAACTCCGTTTTTGATGAACTCAAGCTTGTCATAAAGATAACCATAAGCTCTAAGACTCACAAAGAGAACCAAACAAGAACCAAGAAACATGATGCAAGGATGCAATGGTTTGAGCTCTCTACTAACGATACGATCAAGCTACCAACTTGAGAGCCCCCCTTGATAGTATGGCAAACAATCCTATAACCCGGTCTCCCAACTACCACCACGAGACTGGTAAAAAAGAAAACCTATCAAGGGCAAACCTTTGCCTTGCACATGGTCTACTTGAGCTAGATGATGACGATCTTGACTCCCTCAAGTTGGACCACCTTTCTTGATTGCTTTGGTTCGTTGAAGACTAGATGATTGCTCTGCCATAGTTCACTATGGGTGAGCCACTCCTTGGCACATCTTCACAAGTCCATTGACACCACAATGGATGGCAACATTCAAGCGCTTGATCTCTTCATGATGCTCCACTTGAACTTGCACACGGCAATCTTGATGACGATCACCACTTGATGTCATCCTTTCCATGGGTTGTATGATATCTTCCTCTTGACGCAAGCCCATGGATACGTACCTAACCCCACATAGAACTCTCACATAGACCATGGGTTAGTAGACAAAGTGCAATGGACAATGCTTACCATACCATGGGATCACTTGATCCCTCTTGGTACATCTTCTACGCTTTGTGAGTTGATCAACTTGATTCACTCTTGACTTAGTCTTGATCAACCTTGAATCTTTGCAACTGTATTCATTTGGATGATGTCTTGAAGGTAAACATGAATGATCACACAACCTTCTTCTTCAAGACATGCTTGCAATAAGCTCAACACTCACATGACCAATCTTTGGATAATTCCTTAATAGCACCTTGGTCAACTCATAAACTCCTTGAAACCAACACATGGACTTCAAGAAAAGCCTATGGACAAATCCTTCAAATATAACTCAAGACAACCATTAGTCCATAGAGATTGTTATCAATTACCAAAACCAAACATGGGGGCACCGCATGTTCTTTCATATGGTGACTGATGTAATTTAGCATACGTGCATAGCATATATGGGGAAATAGTATGAAAAAAAACAAAGCAAAAGTATCAGGTCACCATCGGACTTAAGTTTACAACTCAATCAACAAACACTTCAAAAGAGCGAGAGTTGTAACTTAACAAAAAAATGCCCATTATAGATAGACCCGCTTGAAGACAAACTCAAATTTCTCCCCCTTTGTCATCAAATGACCAAAAGGGGCGAAAAGTGAGGACTAACGCTCCTGAAGAATTTCATCACGAAGTCGATGGAGGAGCGCCAGTGTTGTTGGGGTTGGTTGTTGGAGTAGGGCCTGCTGCAGTGTCGTCCAGGTCTTCATTTTCATCAGTCTCGCGCGATGAAGAATATGAGCTGGGCACCAGAGGAGGAACTTCAACCTTCTTGAATTTCTTCGCTGGAGGCTTGGACCAGCTGAAGTCCTGCTTGAAGCCCATCTGCTTGAGATCTTCATCACCGTCGAGATGAGTCAGGACGGCCCAGGTGCGATCAAAAACTTCATTGAGGTAGTAGTGGTTCTTCTTCACTGAAATATATGTGGCAGTCATGTTGTGAAGAATTGAAGCAAACAGACGTTTGACCCATTTATGATTGCGGTCCACCTTTTGATGAAGACTGAGGAGAAGCTCACAATCAGTCATCACCCTTGGAGCTGTTGCCTGAGGACTTTGCTTTGAGGCATTGGTGGCAGAATCATGAGTAGCAGAGTCTTCATTGGTGGAATATGAGGCATCTTTGCGGAACTGTCCATCCAATGGACAATTGCCCTCATCAATAATTGCAGTGGCCTTGCCCTTTTCATCAGCTAGGAAAATGTCCGCTTGAGGACTTCAATAGGGGGCAAGTAACTACCATGGTTGAGTGTGTCAGCTTTGTAGTTGAGTGAAGAACTTGATATGAGGAATCTCATTATCCAAGGAGCATAAGGCTTCAACTCAAAGGGAGACATTGCAACATTTGCCAAAGTCCTCATGAAGAAATCATGGTAGTTCACTGGAATACCATGCATGATATTGAAAAGCAGATTCTTCATGATGCCAGCAACTTCTTCATCATTCGAGTCATGGCCTTTGATAGGACTCAGAGTCTTCGTCAGAATGCAGTATACCGTCCTTGGCACATATTGCAATTCCTTCACAAGGAACTTTGTCCTTGAGGCTTGACCAGGCTTCAATGGCTTCATCAGAACTTGCATGAAGTGATCAGACAGTTCGGTTTCAGAGTAGATGAGACGCGCACCTTCTGGGGGAGGACTGACAGGCATGGCACGAAGCAATTCTGAGGCCAGTGCTTTAAAGTGGGTATTTTCTGTCATCCAGTCCAACACCCATGAGTTCACATCTTCAGCATTGCTAGTGATGTGCAGTGTCGCATAGAACTGAAGAATGAGTTCTTCATTCCAATCATAGATATCAGTGCAAAAATTGAGCAATCCAGCATCATGAATAGCATTGAGGACTGGTGCAAAGCATGGCAGGGATTCCATATCAACATGAGGAAAATGCTCATGGTCGAAGACTTTGTCTTTGTTGAAGAGCACTGAGGAATAGAAGTTTACTTGGCTGGCAGTCCAGAAGTGCTTCCTTCTCAGACGAGTAGAGTCATATCGATTATAGTCAGTGAAGAACACATGCTCATTGAAGAAAGCATCAACCTTGAACTTTGGAGTCTTGGAGAAGGGATTCTTCGGCTTTGGATGAGGAGTGTCAGTCAGTTGAAGAATAACCTCAGGAATCTCAATCTCCGGAGCTTCATGCTGAGGTATATAAGCTTCTACTTCAGTAGAAGCCTGGGCCTCCATTTCTTCATCTGCACTAGTGGCTGGAATCTCTTCATGAATGGAAGGGGCAGTATGAATTTCATCAGAGCCCATCTGAACTTTAGTGGAGACTAGGGACTGAGGAATTTGTTAAAGTGGTGTGAACAGAGGGAGTTGGGGTGCTGACTGTCCCAAAAATCATCGTTCATCACAGGTGTGGTGCTCCCAATGCCCACATCCTCATCCTCTTCCATTTCTTCAACGCCGGCCCCTTCAGCTGTGAACTGAGGCATTGGCGATGATTCCCGGGGAGTTGAAGTGATAACATCCACTTCAATTTCTTCATCCATCTGCTCTGTGGAAGCAGCAGAGGGATCTTCTTCAGCAGATTCATAAGGAATCTCATAATCTTCACCATAAGGAACAAGTTCCTTTGA
>NC_057810.1:300373212-300417943 GCF_018294505.1 Triticum aestivum | reverse complement strand
GACCTCGATTATTGTTAGTCCTGATTTGGCTAGTGTTTTTATCCTGCCCATCGAGTAAAGGACCTCTCTGTTATCTTCCTCCTGGGGGCTCCGGGGGCGCCAGCTATGGCGTTTCTTCAATGGGGCATTTGCAAACTCAGGAAGGCCCATCCGAATAGGGTCCGGAAGGGGGATGTCCTCCATGTAAAATCACTCCGAAGGCCAGCCTTCGGGTGTCTTCTTCGCAGTACCGGACAGGTATCCGGTCTCGGCGATGCGCCATATTTCGGCTCCGCCCACTTGATATATTGACCCCTCCTGAATGCGGGGTACGAGGCAGAATAGCCTCTTCCATAGCTCGAAATGAGCTTCACAGCCCAGAAACAGCTCGCAAAAGGCGATGTAGCCAGCGATGTGTAATATGGAGGCAGGAGTGAAGTTATGCAGCTGGAGGCCATAGAACTCTAGGAGCCCGCGGAGGAACGGATGGATTGGAAATCCGAGGCCCCTCAGCAAGTAAGGGACAAGGCATACCCGCTCCCCCCCTGGATGGGTTGGGAAAACTCTCCGTTTGCTCCCCGCCATTGTAAGTGGCTAGTCCGGCTCAGACGGGGACCATATACGCAGGCGGGAGAAACCCCTGGATCTGCAACTCTACCAATCAGCTGTGGGGGACGGAACACTTCTCCCAATCGCCTGGCTTAGTGCTACGGAGCGAGAGGAGGAGCTGCGACGGCCAGCCATGATAGCATGGTTTCTTCCGGGCACGCTCTGATGGATACTCGCTGAGGGAGGATGGTGTGATTTGGATTTGAGGATCCCCGTCTCTTTATATAGACAATTTACTTACGTGGTCAGGGTGGCAAATGTAAAAATGCCCCGACTTCTCGCATTCGCTCGACTCGTGGAGACTGCCATTCTTAAGGCATAGAAGCCGAGGAGCACAACATTAATGGGAAGTCGGACACTGCTTGTCACAATAGGTACTCAGGGATTTTGGAGAAGAACTCGCCTTGCAATGCCGAAGACAATCTGCACGCCGGACTCATCATAATTGAATCCTGGTTCAGGGGCTACTAAGGGAGTCCTGGATTTGGGGGTCCTCGGACAGCCGGACTATATACTTTGGCCGGACTGTTGGATTATGAAGAGACAAGATTGAAGACTTCGTCCCGTGTCCGGATGGGACTCTCCTTTGCATGGAAGGCAAGCTTGGCAATTCGGATATGTAGATCTCCTTCTCTGTAACCGACTCTATGTAACCCTAGCCCCCTCCAGTGTATATATAAACCGGAGGGTTTAGTCTGTAGGACAACAACAATCATAATCATAGGCTAGCTTCTAGGGTTTAGCCTCTAAGGTCTCGGGGTAGATCAACTCTTGTAATACTCATATCATCAAGATCAATCAAGCAGGAAGTAGGGTATTATCTCCATCGAGAGGGCCTGAACCTGGGTAAACATCATGTCCCCCGCCTCCTGTTACCATTAGCCTTAGATGCACAATTTAGGACCCCCTACCTCAGATCCGCCGGTTTTGACACCGACAACCATCCTGAGCCGCCAGCCACCACCGGCCAAACAGCAGCCCCCGCCGCCCGGAGCCTATGGTGCTCCACCCCGCCCGCCCGAAAAACACTCCCCAATGCCGGTCCGCCGCCACCCCGACCATCCCTCTAGGCCTCCCCGTGCCGAGCTTTTTCTCCGGGGATCCCCACGCCACCGCCGGCGACCACCGCCCCACCCTGAATCCTAAGATAGATAGTGGGGTACCTCTCTGGCGAGCCCCCCTCCCCACTGTGACTGGTTCTTTCTTCACCCCGATGAGACCCCCACCCCCTGAAAATTGACTGACCCAAAAGTGGATTCAGTCAACTGAAGTGTAGCTAAATCGGCGCAAGATTGCAAGTAAGAGCAAGAGTGAGAGCAGCAATGCGAGCAAGAGCAATAGCAAGAGGAGACCAGGCAGGGGATTGAGAGCAAGAGCAGAGCAGCAGTGCGAGCGAGAGCTAAAGCAGCAGCAACTCCTATTGATGTGGATGTTGCCGCTGAGGGAGCGACGCCATAGAGGAAGTGGTCGGCGACGCTGCCGTGGACGGAGCCGCACCATGTCGGCTCCAGACCTAGCATTGACAGCATCGTGAGATCGAATCAAGAAGAAAATGCGGCGATTACTGTACATCCTCTTTGGTGGCGCCGATTAGGCCGCAGCTTCATCTGAGGAAATGGTGATGATGATGCTCTTCCGGTGGTGCAGGTGAAGATGGCGGTGTGGGAATGGAGGTGGCGTGAAAGACGAGGGGAACGTCGGGGCAGCTCCTTGGAGGTGGAGGATGGGGTGGCTGAACTGGCAAGACGACGAGATCGACGACGGATCCTCATCCGGTACGGTGAATAAGGGACGTCGAGGTGTTGCTGTGGACGACATTGTCGGGGAAGAGGCTCCAGCTGGGTGGTGGACGGAGCAGGGTGTGGGGCTTCGTCACGGGTTTTCGCGGCCTCAGTGTATGAATGGGTGGGAGTATGGGATGGCAGTGGGGAACCATGGCTTAGGGACGCGCTTGTCCGAAATGTGGGGTAAGTTGCGAAAGTACCCCGACCGATTTGAGGTGGTTCTTTCGGTACGGGGGTACCACGCGCATTTCAGTGTCGGGATTTCACAGGAGGTGGGAGTTTTCGCGCGCGTTGTAATTTCGGAATAGCAAGGCGCGGGTTGAGATGGAGGGAGTTGTCGGAACACAACGAGACAAAGATATATCTTAAATATTTCGGGCTAATAAGGCATGGGTTGAAGAGGCGGGAGTTTCGCAGCACGATAGACAGAGGCGCTAGCTTGAATTTTCGGGATAACAAGGCGCGGCTTGAAATTTCGGGAGAACAAGCTTAACATGTACCCAAAAAAAGACAATTTGCACCTCAACATGCACAATACACACACAAACACCATTTAGACTAGAGTAAGGGGCACGTGCATTGCACACATGAGATTTGGCAACCAAATTATGAATGAATACCACATTATAGCATGTAAGCTTTGAGTCATATATGCATGATGTAGATGTTCGTTTAATTCCTATAGTTCATTTCATTCAAAATAATCTAGTTTTAATAAGAAAACTAATCTATTTGAAGATTCATGGAATTGTGCGTTGTAAGACATAAAGTAAAAAAATAATGGCAAATCATGTAGAAAAACATTTGGGCAATTCTGATACGGAAGATTCTAAAACAAAGAAGAAGTGCTTGTGTTTTGATGTTTGTGCATTATGCTTAAGTTCCACCATGGAGTCTTCTAGATTATACATGTGGCGAAATCTGGTGGAATCTAGATGATATCCAACGGCCAGTAGTGCTCAAATTTGCCATCTTTGGACCATCGGATTCGCCTCATCCAACGACCATCTTTCAAAGTTAAAGTTACCCGCACACAATATAAAATAAAATAAAATATAATATAATATATATAGGGGTATAGATATAGATATGTGATGTGAAAGCCACCCATCATCTCCAATTAGAATAGTGTGTCCATGCACGGATGCAACGTGGCCAAATGATGTCTGCCATCGGTATCTCAAATTCAAATCAGTCTAACCTTGTTCAATGTGTATACATTACAACATGATTGTTTCCAAACCACACCGCACAGATCTCCGTTATATTCATGCATGCATGGGTGTCAAACATCAGGATCTCTTATTCAAATATTTGAATTCAACTTTACATTGATTATGACCTCACCTATTCTTTTACACCCACACAGTCATCTTCTCTTTATAATTGTACCACTAACTTTCTCTCTTGGATGCATGCACACACACTACCAGTCGGCATTATCCATCGCACGCATGCAATCTTTTTATTCAGGTTGGTCTCCCATGAAGGCACACACCCACACACATCCCTCTCTCCATCATATCGGGCATTCTTTATCTCTCACGCGTGCATGCGCAATGATCGATGTTCCTCTATGTATGTGTGTATATAGCTAGGTCTTTCATAGTTTTCCACACAAACTGATCAATCGATATATCCAGTGAGGTCTCACCCTCTTTCCCACGTCCACATCGATAAATCTATACCTCTCTATATAGGATTAACATATATAGCTAATACACCCACATTAATTATATATCCAACGTCCCCCTCTCATCATCCATGCCTTCCGCTTCATCTCTCAGACGCGCTCATAATGGCGAAGACAGGGGGCAGCAAGGCCCTGCCCCCCTAGCATCACTATATATCGAGGCTAATATGAATGTGATCGTTAGACAATTGCTGCTAAAAATGGTTTAAGTTCATGAATTGACCCTCCTCGTAAAGGATTAGCAATGCTTGGCCCCCTAGCTCATTTATTTTTCATGGCTCTGCCACTGTGTGCAATAGCGCACGTTCTCACCCCCTCTCTCTAAATATCGATCTCGCACTTGTGCACTCCTTCATAGTCTCCCTCCACTCGGCCCCTCGCACCATCTTCTAGCCCCCCGCCGGATTTTTCCACATGTATAATCTAGCAAACTCCATGGCTGAACTTAAGCATAATGCACAAACCTCAAAATAAGAGTGGTTCTCTTTCGTTCTAGAATCTTATGTATCATAACTGCCCAAACTTTTTTTCTAGTTGAATTGCCATTATTTGTTTTTACTTCATGCTTTACAACGCACAATTCAATGAATCATAAAATAGATTAAGGGTTTCTTTGATTCAATGGATTCTCAAAGGAATTTTGGAGGATTCTAATCCTTAGGAATTTTTCCTATCTTGGTTGTTTGATTCGTAGGATTGTAAACCATAGGATTTTTTTCCATATGATTCATTTGCACTAGATTTCATAGGAAACATCCCATCCAATCAAACCTCTTTGAAAGGATTCTTCTTTTTTTCTATGCACAATCAAACACTCGTACAATCATGTAGGGTTCAAGACGACATTCCACTATAATCCCATGTTTTTCCTATTCCCGCCTTTTGGAAATCCTACGAATCCAAGAGGCCCTAGCTTTTTTATAAAAACTAATTGATTTTGAATGAGATGAACTATAAGAATTAAACGAAGGTCTACATCAGGCATATATGACTCAGAGCTTACATGCTATAGTGTGGTATTTATTCATAATTTGGTTGGAAAATCTGATGCGTGCAATGCACGTGTACCTTACTAGTATTTCGAGTATGTGCAAAACACGTACATTAGAACTCCAATTGCACGCTACATTCATGAAGCCACGGGGCACATGTGAGGCATTGTCGCGACCTCCTTGTGTGGATTGATCACAGTGACGTGCTGCTGGTTCCAGAAAAATGTACTTGTCCTCCCTGAGCCATACTGTTGGTACATGCACGAAGCGAAGATATGCACGCACGCCACGCACACACTCATTCCCTCGCACGCACACGCGGGTACACGGGCGGACGCAATTTTGTACCAAGATCCACCCCATGTGATAATTTGACGCGTGTAAAGATGGTCACTTCATTAATGGTCAATTAATACAGTGCATGCAAATTGAGTGGACATGAGGGCGGAAGAAAGACATTACTACTCCACTGCACGCATGCGAGTAGTTAAATCATGGGTTGCTAGTAGTACTTCCATTGGTCTCCTTCATATTTTGTGCCAAGTTTTGACAGTAAAATAATATTTACGCATTTGAGCAGTGTAGCCTACTTGAAATTTATGTTCCACTAAACTCATCGGGCGCCGTTTCGGGCCTCGAAACCAAAATCATCAATTACCTTGTTCCCATCCCATTGGAAAGCCTGCTCACACCTACTAGTCCGTACCAAACCTGTATGTGTTCCCACTATGAAAGTATTAGTACTAGTGCTAGTACATAGGTTATAAAAAGGGGAACTACCTAAACGAAAATTACTCTACCTTTCCTCCTCATAAGTGCTTCTTCTTCGTTCGTCCTTGCCATGCCAGTGAGCAGAGCTCTAGGTCGAGAACTACTCATAACAAGGGAGCGGCAACCAAGGCTACGGAAAAAAAAGAGAGAGGGCTCGACGCCATGCAGAGACCTCGAAAGATCTCTCACGGGCAGGCGATGGCTCCCAGGAGTGCCCTAGCTGCGGAGGAGAACATGCCGAGCCCGCGGCGCTAGAGTCATTATCCCTCGATGTCATGCCCGATCAGCTCAATAAGCACCTCAATAAGTAGGAGGAGTTCATCCAAGGCTTGGTGGAGCTGTTGAAGGAGAGCCTCGACGACATGCCCACTGAGCTCTATAAGCAGGGGGGCTTGACTGTCGCCTTGGTGATGCCGCTGAAGAAGAGCATTGCCTCGGAGAAGAAGGCGACCGGCGAAATCCTGCAACTTCAGGAGGACAAGGCGAAGCTCTGGCACGAGATCAACCTATTGAAGGAGAAGAACGCCGGCTGGAAGATGCTGCATGAGAATAGTAGTTCCTCGATGAAGATGCTGCGGGCCCTCGTCATGTTACAGAAGGAGGAGTTGGCGAAGCTCCGCATCAAGCACCGGGCTGCCGTCAAGGTACGTAATGCCGCCGTGGAACAGATGATGAAGGACCACGTCGAGAAATCCCGCGTCATGGATAGAATTAAGAAGATGGCGGAGGAGACGCGCAAGGAGATGGAGGTCGTGGAGGCGATGAAGAAGCAGTTATGACTCTACGGTGAATTAGATAATTTGGGGTGATAATCTTCCTTCTTCTTTTGCTCCTGTGTTTCATCTTTTGCTTCGGGTGTTTCGCCGCACGTGTCACGATCTCTGCGAGGCATGAATAGAACAATGCTTTTTTTGAGGGAATGAATAGAACAAATGCTAACAATGAGATGACTAGCAAATTAGATCATTTTTTATCGCCAGATGGCACTGGGCTGCCGTGTTTCGTGCTCCTCCGTCATAGTACTACTCTAGTGGAAAACTTGAGTATACCGCACAGTTCTTTGCTCCTCCTCAGGTCGTCGGCACATTTATACGAGCTGTCAAATCACAAGGCCCCGCCTTCCAGCAGTAATGAGCCATCAAATCACAAAGGCCCTCGCCTCTCGTGAAACCGACCAAGATAGACTGCCCCGCCCTCTAGGCTTATAAAAAATGTATACTTTTGTACAGTAGTAGTATCGATGGATTGCGCCATGGAGCAAAACTTGAAATTAAAAAAAAGCTGGTACATATAGAGAGTGCTCGTCACCAAATTATACATATAGTACTACTAAAAAGGCTAGTCACAATAATGGTGTCCAGCACAACCCACCCTTCAAATAAAACTAAGCATCTTGGAATTCTTTGACAAAACTAAGCACCCTGAAATTCTTTGACAACTAAACTGTTGGCTATATGATGTTAGCCATATATATTGTAAGTATATAATGTGAAGAAACGAGTGGTAGTACTATACCAACTAAAAGATGAAATGTAAGAAATACTAGTATGTACGTACTGAAGAGTTAAAGTAACGAGAGGAAACAAAACATAGTTCTGCGGGGGGCTCAGCACAACACACCCCTCAAATTAAACTAAGCACACCTGAAATTAAACTTTGCAACTATTCCGGTAGACACTGCATTAGAACCACCATGAGAACCAACACTGCCACCTTACTCGGAGTCCTCGTCCACGTCCTCGACTTCGTCCTTGTCCCTCTTCCTCTTGCCCGATACTTCTTTGCTTGAACCGCACACTTGGCTCTTGCTCTTCATCCAACCCTTTTAGATATTGATACAAAGGTAGCCATCCATTGCAGCATAGTGGATGTGGTCTATATCTAGCACATTCCGTTGCCATGCATAACGATGAAACGTGTATGGAGGTTTCTCAAGTTTACGTTACGAAGGTTGAACCATGGCTCTTGCCAGGGTCAGCATTGAAGGCTGGCCACTGGAGGGCAGCAGCCGATTCTTCTAGAGGTCGAAGGGGTTGCCTAAAATGAGGCCTATCTGACCCAGGACTTCTTTGTCGTTCGTAAAGTCTACAATAACGAATTTGACTAGGTTGCTCTCGAGGAAGTTCTTAAAATCCAGGCATTCAACATCGGCATGGCATATATGGTAGACCAAGCATAAATCATGCACACAAACCTGGATCACGGTGGGCTTCTTCCTCTCTTCGTCCTTTAGATCCTTCTTTCGTCCCAGGACTGTGGTGTACTCAACATCTAGCCCAGCGACCCACTCATCATCTGAGTTTTCGAACATGCGTCTAAAGCGAGAAAGGCATCCTTTCACCGTCATGGAAGAACGGGTGTAGATGATGTCGAACTCATCGCTGGTGATGGTTCTAATCTTGTACTCACCGCCGATCATGGAGATTTGGGACGCCATGGATTTGTGAAGAGGGTTAGGATTAGTGGAACTGCCGTAATGTGAAAGGACGGGACGACTAGGAGTGAACCGCCGTAATATTAAAGGACGTGCGGGGACGAGTAGGAGCGAACTGCCAACGTGCGAATGGCAGGGTAGTGGCTTTCCATTCTCCCATGATACGGGCTTCTGAGAGCCCTTGGATCTGAGATCGAACGGTTGCATGGAGTGATTATAGACCTATGGGTGAATATCCTATCCTGGAGGGTTATTCTGCAAATTTTCAGCAACTTAGCATGCGGCCATTTGATCTTAGATCCAAGGGCTGCCAGCAGCCCGTATCATGGTCGCGCCTACCACGACCGCCGCGTCGCTCGTACGGTCGCGCCCTTGGAGATTTAACACGGTGCGTTAGGCTATCTGATGTTGGCATGTCATCACTTAGTCACTCAAACTACAACAAGGTTAGCTATAAGGTTGGCTATAAGTGTATTTATTTTTTTACTTCTCTCTATCTCTTTCTTCGTACTAGTATTTATTGCATTTGCCAAGGAGTGACCTCTTCCAATGAAATGGTGTGCTTATTAGTTTTTGGTTGCTAAGTTGGCTTCATTTAATTAGCTATAGACTCAAAATTGTCTTTTCACCTAGGTACACGCGCCATTTCTTCCTTGGGTCACCAAACTAGTCTCTCTCTTCTTAATTAACTTGCCACATTAGACTTTATGCCTATGTGGCAAGCTTAGCACCTGTAGGAGCAAGTAGTAAGTACAATAGTGCGCTTTACATGGCATTTTTGCATATGTGGAGGAAAGAGAGGCAAGGAAAAAGTGGAGAAGTTGGCTCTCATGTAAGAGTCAGCCTCTACTACATGGTGGAGCATTGGGAGAGGCACCTGTATGGAGGTGGTCAGGAATCAGGAGACTCATGCCGGTCGTAGCGCCGCAGTTAAAATGATAATGGCAAGTCAAATCACGGGACCCCACCTGTCCAGCAGTAACTCGCTGTCAAATCACATAGCCCTACGTCTGCAGCAGCCTACTCCCTCATCTTCTCGCGTCTCTGTCGAACCGACTAGGCGGAACTACCCCGCCTACCACGCAGGAAAAACTCCGCCCTCGACTTTTAAATAGTACAGTATACTAATTTTATATCCATGGATTGCGCCATGGAGCAAAGCCTCAAGAAAACGGCGGTACACATGTACGGAGTATACAGCACACCCGTCGCATTTGTGTCGCACCCCAGACAGTCGGTCGGTCTGGCACGCTGCTCTCCAAATGGAACGCGCGCCATATTGCGTTTGCACACACATGTGGGACCACAATTGAGAACCGGCCATAGGCACACTCCTCGGCCTCGCAAGTTGGGTGACTTATTAGAAGAGGGAGACAAGCAATAGTACTAGAGAAGTGTTGTACTACGATGGTGCCTGGACGATCCCTGCAAGACACAAAAGATCAGTTCATCCATGCATGTGACCAGAATCCAAGAGACACGCCTGGATTGGCTATCGTCTACATATCATGCATGCTGTGTTGTACATGGCTGTAGTTGTGGTGAGAAATCTAAAAAAGGTTTCTTGTCATCTCGCAAAATTAGGTGTCATGTGCTTCGGATCACTGTGAGGGTTAAACAGCGACAACTGAGTTGGGCTAGTCATTGGGGGCACATGCACGAAGACTACTCGGCTGTCATCTAGGCCAAGCCGGCTATGTTAATTAGGACATCTATCGACAGACCCCTTTTCTAAGAGTTTATCTTTAATTTGAGCTTTGTTCCTCGTCTAGTTTGTCCATCGGGGATTCATGTTGTCTCCTTTGGGCAGTGAGGTTATGATTTCTTGTCATGTGGCATTTTTCGTGTTATATGTTATAATCCGGCGCTTCAGATCAAAATGACGACAACTGCGCCTCCGGGCCACGTGCATGAAGACTTCTCGACGGTCATTGACGAGGTCAAGCCGGCTCCGGTAGACAAAAGAAAACTAGTACTCCACTATATAGGCAGGAGCCTCCGCGCTTGCTTGCTAGTGTTGCTCTCTTCACATTGCCTCGTCCTCTCTAGATCTAAACACGATAGCGGTGGACACACACACTCTCTCTCTCTCTCTCCCCTCACCGCTGGTCATAGATCCAGCCGGATCCTCTCTGTCGGGGAAGGTGAGAAGGTGCAACGTTCACACGGTCGTCCTTGGCGACGGCTCTTACCCACTGGTGGCGCGTCCCGATCAGCCTGCCTTGCCGTTCTCTCCCAAGCACCGCTGGCGAGGGAGGGCCTCTGATCCCTTCTTCCTCGCTGCCGTAGTGTGGGCAGATCCGGCCTCCCGCCGCCCACCTAGCGTCATCCCGGCGACCATCAGGTATAACTTCCTTCGAAACCGGCCTTGCTCTACTTCTCACGCTCCCGACGTCACTGCATTTGTATCTTTTACTATTCCCTAGGCCCCCTCGTAGATAGGATCGATCGGCTGTTCGAAAACCACCTATTTTTTACGTTCAAGAGGTAAAACTAGTTCATGCACTCGAATCTAGTACTACTTGGTTCAAACAGGGAAGAAAGGGGTGGGGGTGGGGGAGGATTTGTTACCTGAATCTAGGACTTGGTCGAAAGAGGAAATAATGGGGGCGAAAAGTAGCAGAGATTGGCTATCCAACTGGTCTCTAGGTGTAATAGGGAAATAAAGGGAAACACAGTACAAACTCAATATAAACTCGATCTATTGGTTGAAAAAGGAAAGAAAGTAGGAACTGGGGAACAAGTCAACAGAGTAAGTCCAGCAGTAGATTTGCTAGCCTCGCACAGTATAAGGTGGCTATACCGAAAAAAAATGGGACCAACCCAGATATCCTGTTCTGATGTTTGTTGCCCCGAGCCACTCTTATGTAATGCCATTGATAAAATGTAGCAGTTGCACTGTTAAAAGTAAGGACACATTAAACCAATGTTGTTTTCAATGCAATGCCTCCAGTAATATGAATCAATGGCACGTTTTTACATGTCCTGCTAGATTTCCCATTACGATAAGTTGGTTCTTTTCGTTAGAAATGCAACTATCCTGGTCTGCCTACTCTCCCGTGCCCAAAGTAATGTCGTATTTAACGGTTGTCATAGTTAATCCTAGTGCCCATACTAATATCTAGCAATGCCACTGCTTTAGAAATTGCTACTGTCCTTGTAGGATTGCCATTCATATAAGGAACATGCTTCTTTTCATTTGATGCATGTTTCATCACATGTTAGTCACCCTCCTTTCCACCTTTTTTGTGCAAACAGAGATATACATTTCACGCTCGATCTTAGTTGAACTACACAAACGATATCCAAATTATAGTTGAACATTCCAGGAGCTTCACAACCAACCTTGATGTTGCTCAATTTTATTGCAACTAATGAAGAAGAAGCTCTATGGGTTTTGTTTTCTGATGGAAATGGAACCGGGGTTGGAGCCCTTTTCTTACAAAAAATAAAGAAGAAGCTGCTAGCTCACGGGACATTGCTTCATTTTAGGTGAACTGCACCAAAAGGTCCCATGAATTGAATCATCCATGTTGGTGACTGAAAGAGCCAGCTTCAGCATCCCAGTCTAAGCACCCCGGCATCCATCCTTGCGACGCACGGTACACCTCGTTTGCTACCTGCTCGACCCTAGTGTCACTGATAAAATGAAGTAATAATACAGTTAAAATAGATCGAGTGTACTCTCTATCATTTCATTTCCAATGTAGATAAAGAAAGTGCTTCTCTTTATTAATGTATGTTCCATCAACTAGTCCCATTGTTAATGTTTAAGCGTTTCTGCAAAGTGGGGTGCTTAATTTTAGTTAATCTGTACAAAAATAGAGATTTGAATGTCTCAAGGAGCCTCCTTGTACTACTGCTGTACACTAATGTTCATCACTGGCAGAAGGTGTATCTGGGAGACTTGGGACGATTTCCAGTATGAGGCGTACCGTATGAGGCGTCGCAGGGCCAGTCTCGCCCTCGCAGCATGGCATACTATGATAATATCGCAATATTTTCTTCTATTTATTTTGTGTGTTTCATCAACTAGTGCCACTATAATGTAATCATGCTTTTTCATTATCTGTGCAAACAGGGTTCTTCAGCTGCATTTTGGTGGAACTACACAAATATACGTATGGAACCGGCATATATGCAGAGTGCGAGGTGTGCCAAGTAAAAATTACCGACACCAACCATGCTGCATGCAGGCATTGGCATCCACCACCACCAGTGGGATGTGTGGCGCTCTCTATGGACGGATCTTTCTCGGCAGCAAATCCTCTAACCAAATACTAGTAGCTTATATTGGCAGTTTTCTAGGGAGTGCTCTTTTCTGAAAGAAGCACCAATCTATTTTTCTTTATTTGTATACTGTGTCACAACTTTGACCCACAGGTCCAGAGATCTTTTAGGGTGATTGGCGTAGTACTCGGAGACTGATTGTAAGCATGATTTTCATTAGCTGTCCCACTGATTGTAAGCATGAGCAGGTGGAAGATTAGGTTAGTGCGAAGCTTACCTTAAACCCTACCGCCGCCATTGAAATGAGGCGAGTATCGAGGGAACCGTGGAGAACAGCAGGGAAGCAACGTCGCGCCATCCGGCCTCCTCTTGTGGTGGGAGAACGAATACTCCTGTGGTTCCGGCTAGCTCTGCACCCTCACGAATGGCACACCATACTCGATCGATTTGTTATCCTCTGGGTGCTCGACCTTCGACCTGTATGCCCACCACCTCCGCCTGACTGTCGCCTCGGGCGAATCTGTCTGCTCCATCGCCCAGAGGAGATACTCGATGAACTCAGAGGACTGCGGCGTGACTCCCGCTGAGGAGTAAACGTACATCGCCGCCCTCATCGCCGCTGTCTCGCTCTTTCGCATACATTGCCACATCGCACGCACCGTCCTCGAAATCTCCTTTGTCAAACCAAGTAAGGATCTCCTTCAACCTGGCTAACTTTGCCTGGTCGCCGGCAGTGATCTGCCTGATTCGCTACTGCATCCTCTCCATAGATGTCCTTCTGAGTGGTTCGGTGCTAGCTTTGGAAGATGGGATGAGAGACAATGGTCTTGCAATAGAGAAGAGGGAGGGGCAAGACGGTGGTTTTGGAACGGAGATGATGGAGAGGAGAGGAGGTGGTTTTGCAATGGAGAAGATCAGATGAGGGAGAGGCGACACGGTGGTTTTGGAATGGAGATGATGGAGAGGAGAGGAGGTGGTTTTGCAATGGAGAAGAGGGAGAGGAGCGTGCGGCAGCGATTTAGCATTGGATGAGAGGGCCGGCACGCTGTGACTAGATCAAAATCAAAATCAATTTACCCTTCAATTAAGAAAGCGACCCCACATTAACTAGTCTTCCTTTTATTCTGGGTCATAACTGACCATGATTTTCGCACATAAAATATATGTTATACGTTGCAAAAATAATATAAATTTGAAAGTACATTCAGATACGAACCAAACGATACAATTTTTGGTGACATGCATTCACATTTTGCTTGTCAAATACAGTACGTGGTCAAACTTTGACCCAAAATACGCAAAACAACAAAAAAATACTCCCAAGACCAGCGCCGCTCTTCCACTCTTCTCCTCTTAAACCACTGCCGCTCCTCTCCTGTTCCAATCTAAATCCAACGCCGCTCCCCTCCTCTTCCATTTCAAAACCATCACCACTCCTCTCCTGTTCCAGTCCAAAACTAGTGTCGCTCCTCTCCCGTTCTAATCCAAAACCAGCGCTGCTCCTCTCCTCTTCCATTCAAAAACCACCGCCGGCGAGTGAAGGTACTGTGGAGAAGTAGATCGATGGAGGAGTACAACCGATACATGAGGATCGCAGACGGCGACCCGGTGAAGCTAGCTAGGATGTTGGAGATACAGTCTTGGTTTGACAACAAGGACCAACTAGCAACGACGGCGACATCCATGGCCAAATATCTGCAACACAGCGAAAAGGCGGCGATACTCCCGGAGGGAGTCGCGCGGGAGTACATAGAGCTGCTCCTCTTTGCCATGGAGCAAATAGATTCACCGAATCCGATCATGAGGGAGCGGTAGTGGGAGTATCGATCCCAAATGGAGTATCCACCAGAGACTAAAGGATCGAGCATCTATAGGGTGCCGTTTGTGAGGGTGTCCTACCAGACCGAGCTGGTGGAGTCTTCGTCGAGGTAGGGCCTCGTGAGTCCCGTGCTGGCTCACGGGTGCCCAGATACACCTCTCCTAGCCCTACCGTGCCGGCCACGTGTCAGGGTGGGGCTGTACACGCCCCGGGGGCTCCTCCCGGAGGGGAACCCCCTCCCACGCACCAGCGGAAGCACCATGCTCCGCGCTGGATGACGACACTGCCAAGGAGCGGCTATGCCCGTACACATACGGAAGCACTATGCTCCGCGCTGGTGATAAACAACTAAGGGCGGCCCATGGCCGTATCAACCTCAGGGAGCCCAGAGCTCAGTGTCTAGCACCATCGCAATGCCTCCCCTCGGGAGTGTCGCGCGAGGGGGCTGGACACGGGGGTTGCGGCCGGGCCACGCCCGAGCGCATGCCACCCAGCCAGGTCCCTCGGACCTGGTCATCGCGCGGCCCTCCCCGAGCGGAGCCAAGGTATGAAAACTCGTTTGAACGTCAAGGGGGTCTCCTGAGCATCGCTACTCAGGAGCCTAATTGGTCACGTAGCCCCTCACTCCTTAGTTCCGAAAGGCTAACGGCGGTTGAGGTATGCGCGGGGCCGGGCCCTGCCGACGTAGAACGACAAATCCACTCCTATGCCTCCCTTCCCTACTTCCTGTTTGCGCTTCAAGGGGGACTCCTGAGCATCGCGACTCAGGAGCCTAACTGGTCACGTAGCCCCTCACTCCTTAGTCCCGTCATGGTTTCCGGTCGGGGCTAACGGTGGTTGAGGTATGCGCGGGGCCGGGCCCTACCGACGTAGAACACAAGCAAATAGGAGGGGAAAATTAAATTCTAGGGAATTCAAAAGCAAATATTACCGGCCATAGATTGTTTCACAATGCCAAACACAAGTTTAAACGCCTCCACGAGGCATGGTGCATGTTGCAGGAACTGAAACAGGGCAGAAGCCGCGAAGGGATCACTTTCCGGTGGCGCCGCTGCCTGCGGTGGAGTCACGCTGGGCGGCTCCACCTCCTGAGGCCGCGGAGCTGGCGGCATCGCGCCCGGGCCAGGTGTTGAAGGCGCGGAACCTCCCCAACAAAACCTCAGCTCGGCCTTTCACAGCCTCAGCAGCAGCGGCGGCAAGGTCGCCGCTCACAAGTTCTAGCAGGCTGTCGAGGTTGACGTTGGGGTCGCGAAGGTAGACGTGGCTGAGGATACGCGTCAGCGCTGCAGAAGACAGGGCACGCGCCTCGGCCTCAGCCGTGGGACCAAGGCCGTCCGCGACATCTTCAAGTGCACGGACCAGGAAGGGAAGCAGCTCGGTGGGGCCGTCCTCTACGCTAGCCAACGGTTTCTCTAAGCTGCCCTCATAAAGCATCTTTAGCGCAGCGCAAGCTTTCTCCCCCAGCTTCGCAAAGGCCACTCGATCCTCGGCTAGGACCTTCGCCTTGCCGTCTAGCTCGGTCCTCTCCGCCTTCGGTGCCTACTCCAGCGTCTCCAACCGGCCACGACGGTCATCGAGCTCGGTGTCCTGGTCCCTGACGGCATCTTGCCGAGCCTTCATCTCCTTCTCCTTCTCTTGGCGGCCGCGGACCTCCTTGGCGAGCTCATCACATAGCCCTTGTAGCTCGTCCTCCAGCTCCTTGCAGCGGCCCCAGGCATCCGCAGTGTCACCCAAGGTAGCGTCGCGAGCGGCCTTGGCCTGGGAGGCAGCTTGCTTCTCCTCAGCGGAGGCAGACACGGCCTGGCTCAGTGTCGCTCGGACGGAGGCGTCAGAGCGGGCCCAGCCAGAGGCTAGCTCCAGGCGCCCGGCCACCAAGCGGGGGTCCACGCTCCGAAGATCCTCCCGCAACCGGCTCAGTTCGTTGGCAGCCCGGTCCAGGACGGCACAGGAATCAGAAGAGACGGGAGCCGGTAGAATAGGCGGAGAGGACGGCAACGTGATCACAGCTTGGGAGGAAGGAACCCCCTGGGCCTTGGCCACCGCGGCGACAGCATCAAGCGCAGGCACCTCCAGAGTCAGCGGGGCCACGGGGGCTGACTCCTCGCCGGAGCATCCCTGTTGCCCTCGTGAAGACGACCGGGCAGGGGAGGCACGAGCCTCGCTGCCTCCTTTCCTCGCAGATGAAGGCGCATCCCGGGCAGGCGAACTCGCCCCGAGCAGGGCCGCCGATGCCCCTTTCAACCTTTTTGCTGCAGGCACTGGCCTGGCCAAAAGGATGCGGACGTCAAGCCTTGGCGACAGAAACAAAGAAAAACATGAATCGAGCACTTACTGGTCGTTGTTCGTGGAGTCAACCAGCCTCCAGCCAAACATGAAGCCCGAGAGCCTCCAGCTAGGGTCAGCTTTGGGAGGCCCGGAAGCAGAAGGCGAGTCGGGAGGGCCGAAGCTGGCCTCAGACCGCCCCGGGACCAGAGCACACCCTGGGGGAACCAGCCCCGTCTTGCCTTTCTTCGGGACCAAGGGAGAGTCCTCCCCGCCTCGCCTGGAACCGGCCTCGTCGTCGTCGGGTATGGAGCAAAGGCGCGGGACCTGCGCCGAGGGAAGGACTCCCCCGACTCCTCGCCGGTCGCCTCAGAGTCAGGCTCTTCTTCCTCCTCCTCTTCTTCCTCCTCACTCCCGCTGGAGTCGTCGAAGGACACGTTCACCGTCACCAACACCGCCAGATCCCCGGGAGCTTCTACGGGCACCAGCCCCTCACCGTTGAAGGTGGGCATGGCGTTCACCACCTGCTCCCAGTTGTCGTAAAGGAACAGGGGAATGGGGGCGCCCTCCGGGCTCGCCACGTCTCCCCCAACCAAAGAATGGAGAGCCGCAGCCAGATCTTCGTCGGCCAGGGCCTCAGAGCTTAGGCGAAAGGCGGCATCTGCTTCCCCAAGCCTCCACAATGGGAGCGAGTGCTCCCGGAGTGGAGCCACCCGGTGCTCCAGGAACTCCCTCAGGAGCGTATCCCCGGTCTGTCGGATTTCGGGTTCCGGCAGACCCTTGAGGTTCAAACTTTGGGGTGCGCACGAAGATCTTTCCCCTACCAACTCGCGTCTCAAAGGCTCGCAAGGAATCTTGGCTAGAAAGAAGAAAACACAAGGGACACGAGGTTTATACTGGTTCAGGCCACCATTGTGGTGTAATACCCTACTCTAGTGTGTGGTGTGGTGGATTGCCTCAGGGGCTGATGATGAACAATACAAAGGGAGAACAACCTCGCGAGGGGCTATTATTGATCTTGTGCGATGAACTGTTTGGGTGAGTTCAGTCACCTCTCTCTAGTCTATGCGCAATCTGGATCTGATCGGTCCCTCTACTATGGTGGCTAGTCCTATTTATAGAGGGAGCCCCTGGGCCTCTTCCCAAATAATGAGCGGGAAGGGCGCCAACAATTGGCCATTTTGAAGGGGAACATCTAGTACACTTATCCTGACTAAAGTTGATCTTCGACTGCCAAAGACTCTGGCGGTGACGCCATCCTGGGCTCCACGATGACTTCCATCCTGCCGCTCAGCTGGTCTTGGTCTTGTTGCACCGAAACGGTAACCTTTGCCTGATGCCTTGGACTGTGCTTGCCCCCTTTGCACCAAAGGGGAAACAAGGACACTGCGCAGGTCAGCGCCCGCCTGGTCTCGATCGTCATGGCTTGCGTCACGGGCTCCTCGTGATGTGCCCTGCCTTGATCTCTCCGCCTCCTCGCGAGCCTACCTGATGAGGCTGCTCCTGAGGAAGCTTCCTGTCATCCGCCGCGCGAGGAATGGCCCCTCGCGAAGGTCTTGAGCTTGAGCTGATGAAGCTGGGCTGCACTGGGCCCCCTCTTGAGCCACGCTGCAGGCCGCAAGCAGGCAAGTCTGGGGACCCCCATTCCCAGAACGCCGACAGTAGCCCCCGGGCCCAAGGCGCGCCCGGACTTGTCTTAGCGGAGAAGCGATGGGGCAAGTGCGAAGCGCGGCGGGCCTAATAGCCTACAGCCTTGGGCGCCTCGTGGCAATTGATTGGACGTGGGCATCCTTGCTTCCCCACAATGCCTCGGCAACCGCATGACTTGACAAGTCCCAGCATGCAAAAATGGGTCATGATTACCTGCGATCGTGGAGGCCGATGGTTGGCCTCCTCCGGCTATAAGTATGGTACGGCGCGAGCCCTTCCAGTCCATTCCTCCCTGCTACTCCCTTTCTTCTTCTT
Organism: Triticum aestivum; assembly: GCF_018294505.1. Lineage (NCBI taxonomy): Eukaryota > Viridiplantae > Streptophyta > Magnoliopsida > Poales > Poaceae > Triticum > Triticum aestivum. The sequence goes on along the minus strand of NC_057810.1, from coordinate 300,399,405 downwards.
CCTCGCCCTTGACTCGTCGTGCCCCATGGCACCCACGAAGAGGTTTTCGGCCATGGGGAAGGGGAAGGCCCGCCAGGGGGGCTTGACTGTCCTCCAGCCAAGCGCGGTCGGGGCCGCCCACGCAAGCATCCCGCGACTCCCGTGGAGACTACCCGAGGCCTTGGCGGAGGCCGCTTGATCGGTGAGGGGAGATGCACCGTGGCTGCACGGCCTCCCCATCCTCGATTCCATTCTGTGGAGGTGCTGCCGGAGTTCGTCGTCTGGTCGGAGGACCCGACCGGTTCTTGGCTTCAGCTCCCTCGCTTCTTCGCCGGTGAGCTGACAGCTGGTGGCACGAGCGGGCTCCGGCTCCAGGCGGATGGCTGCTGCAGCAGGGCCTCTTGGGTGGCGGTGGAAGTTTCCGTTGCCGGGAACGTGGCGTTGAGCTGCGGCTGGCAGACGTTTGCCCGCGCGCGTGGCCTCGGCCAGCGATGCACTCTCCACTTCAAGTTCAACGGCGACGCCACCCTCTTCGTGAGGGTGTTCGAAGGAGACGGCCACCGTGCTGGGTGCTGCCCCGAAGGCGACAACGACGGCCGCCGGCTCATCCTCGGCGACGGCACCGGCGAAGGCGAGGTTGGGCGTGCGGCCGTGACCAGCCACCGCACTATCGTGCTCGCTTCATGGGGGAAGGTGGATCGTCCCGCCGCCGCGTCCAGGTGAAGCATGAGGAGGTGATCGCCTGAGCTCCCGGAGATGACACGAATCTTCTTCTTCATGCTGTAGATAGTCGGGCCACGCCTATTTTGCCTTACCTGCATAGAGAGGGAAACATGGAGCCCCGTGGGGGTGTGCTAGACTATTGCTTTTAATTATCATGTTGTTCCTTCTATCTTTGTGCCATGCTATGGTGCTGCGTGTTCATGCGTGGGAACCACTTAGCTCGGTAGGAGGGACTTGTTGCGGCGCCAGCTTAGGGAGGCTTCGGCCAGAGGCCTTGTCTCGGGTCTTCGGGACCTGAAAGGAGAAATTTGTCGGAGGGTCAGGTTTCAGCCCCGGTCGCGGGGGTGGCAAGCTTGAGCCCGGTGCTCACGTCGTGATGCTCGGGGCGCATTGACTGGGAGGAGAGCTCCCGCAGCGAATCTAGGCCGGGGAACCTCGCGAAGTTAAACCAGGCGACGCTCGCGAGGGTGCCCGCGCAGCCTCCCTCGCGAGGGTCATGAAAGAAAAGCAGGTTCAAGCAAGAGGCAAAGACGGAAAACACGGGGTAGGCACCGTGCAACACTGAAAGCAACTCCAACTAAAACTTCGAATAAAGAAGAATTGACCAACTGCAGAAAGTAAATGAAAAGCCGCGTCCGGCACCTAATCTAGTCTTCGATGTCTTCTAACCAGCGCGGAGCAAAGTGCTGCCACTGGGCGTGGGCGGGAGCCCCCGAGGCCCAGGGGCGGCACTCCGGAGGCTCCGGGGCGTGTACAGCCCCACTCATTATTACGTGAGAGTGTCACGGGCGGCAAGCTTCACAGGCATTGGCCTTCTTCACAGGCACCGGGCCTTTTCTTGAGGGGGGGGAGTGAGCTTCACAGGCATTGGCCTTCTTCACAGGCACTGGGCCTTTTCCCAAAAGCGGCAAGCTTCACAGGCATTGGCCTTCTTCACAGGCTCCGGGCCTTTTCCATAGGCATTGGGCCGCACTCAAGGGTAGAACATCCGGAGATGTTGAATGTTCCACGAGTTCGGGATGGGCACCCCCTCCTGGGTCTCCAAGCGCGCGGAGCCAGGCCTGGAAACATGAACAACCTTGAATGGGCCCTCCCACATGGGAGAGAGCTTGTGCAGCCCTTCCCTTAAGAGGACCCATCTGAGCATGAGGTCCCCTACCTCAAGAGTTCTGGGGCGGATGTTGCGGCAGTGGTATCGTCGCAGCGCCTGTTGATATCTTGCCGCCCACAGCGCGACCTCGCAACGGCGTTCCTCCCCCAGCACAAGATCCGTCCCCCGCATGGCGTCCTGCTGCGCCTCATCAAATGCCAGGACCCGCGCAGAGCGATGCCTGACCTCGTGAGGGAGGACGGCCTCAGCCCCGTAGACGAGGAAGAACAGGGTCTCGCCAGTCGGCTTGGTCGCGGTCGTGCGGATAGACCACAGTACAAAATGGAGCTCGTCGTACCAGCCCCTGCCGCAGGCCTCCAGCTTCTTCTTGAAAGTCCTGGTTTTGAGGCCCCTCAGGACCTCGCGGTTGCTCGCTCAGCTTGGCCGTTGCTCCGGGGGTGTTTCTACCGAAGCGTAGCATATCTGCGTTCCAAGGTTAGCACAATATGCTTTGACGAGATTACTGGTGAATTGCGAACCGTTGCCGGTGATGATGCGGTTAGGCACCCCGAATCGGCTCACGAGGCCCTTGATGAACTTGACTGCGGAGCCCGCTAGGATGGTGCGGATGGCTTCCACCTCAGCCAACTTGGTGAACTTGTCCACGGCAACGTAAAGGTAATGATAGCCCCCCAGTGCCCGAGGGAACAAGCCAAGAATGTCCAGCCCCCAAACCACGAACGGCCACGAGTGGGGTATGGTCTGTAGTCCCCCTGCCGGCTGATGGATCTGCTTGGCATGGAATTGGCAGGCCTCACAAGCCTTCACCAGCTCGACAGCGTCATTGAGTGTTGTGGGCCAGTAGAATCCGCTGCGGAACGCCTTGCCAATGAGGGTCCGTGATGATGATTGGTGCCCACAATCTCTGCCGTGTATGTCTGCCAATAGCTCCTTCCCCTGCTCTCTAGAAATGCAATGTAAGGACACGTCGTTTGGTCGATTCCGGTAGAGCTCTCCGTCCCTGATGCAGTAGGCCGAGGCCTGCTGCGCCACATGCTCTGCTTCCTCCTCCTTCTCCGGCACGGTTCCTTGCGTCAACTAGCCTTTGAACTCTGCGATCCAGCATCCTTCCCGAGGTTCCAACGCTAGGAGCAGGAGTGCCCCTGAGGCCGGGCCGCAGGACGGGGCTCCCGAGGCAGGCGGCTGAGGGGGCTTCTCCCTAGGTTGTGCCGTGCTTGATAGCGATGGTGCCACCGAGGGTTTGAAGAGTCGCTCCTCGAAGACGCCAGGCTCTTGAGGCAGCCGCTTGGATGCCCTCTTGGCGATGTCATCAGCCTCTTGATTGGTGCCGCGAGGCACATGCTGCAACTCCAGCCCACAAAACTGTTTCTCCATCCTACGAACCTCCGCGAGGTAGGCTTCCATGTGCTCGTCCTTCGGCTTGTATACTTTGTTGGAGAAGTTGACGAGGAGATGTGAATCGCCCTTGATGATGAGGCGCTTTACTCCCAAGGCGACTGTAGCTCTCAAGCCTGCTATCAGGCCTTCGTATTCTGCTATGTTGTTGGAGACCTTTTCCCCATGCTGGAAGCAGAGTTGCACGGCATAGTAGAGCTTGTACTGAGTAGGAGATACGAGCACTGCACCAGCCCCCGCGCCATGTCGGGAGAATGCCCCTTCGAAGTACTTGACCCAGCCGTCCGGTGCGTCGCTTCCCGGGGAAAGTGACCGGCCCTCGCCTGCCTTGAGACCCGGTGCCTCTCACTACTAGAGAAAAGCTTAGTAGTGGCGCTGGGTTTTTACATACCAGTAGCACGGGTGCCCGCACTGCTGCTAGGGCGCTACAGCTATTATTTAACAGTAGCGCGTTTCTGAACAAGCGATGCAGCTAAAGTACTTATTAGTAGCGCTGCTTCCTCCACCAGTGCTACTACTATCATCACGTAGTAGTAGCGCCCTATTTACTCCCCACGCTACTACTAGGCAAATAGAAATAAAAAATAAAAAAAGCAGTCAGGTGCAATATTCATGGAAATCAAGACAAGTCCAGTGCAAATAAACTAAGTTCACAGAACCATCTCACAAACATTAAGGACAGTACCACATTTTATATAACCACACAATCTCACAAACTCATATAGTAGTCAACAATGCATGGATAGATCATAGTTGATAAGTCTACTAGGTAGTCATACTAGCATACATATGGTTCAACAGCCACATGCATGCATATGAAGTTCTAGATGATGTCGATGACGACCATCATCCTCAATCCTGGGCGGTGGGTGTTCCTAATAGTAATGAGGATTGCTTGTCCAACATGAAGATTCTTGCCGATGAGGAAGCTCTTCCACCCAACCGAGTTGAAGTGTGTGCGACCGTCCGTGTCCATGCCGTATGCACAAGTGGTGACGGATCCCCTTGCGGTAAGGCGTATTCTAGCAGAGCCTTCTTCATCAGGCTTGATACCACAACTCTCAGATAGGCTCTTTGGCAATTTCTGAATAAGAAAAACATATCAATTAATAAGTAGCCTCACACATTCTACACGAAGCATATATATGATCGGACTCTACAATAAGCATATATATCATCGGACTCTACACTAAGTATATATATGATCGGACTCTACACTAAGTATAACAATAAAGCATATAAGATTCACTAAGCATATAAGATTCACTAAGCATATAAGATTCACTAAGCATATATATGATCGGACTCTACACTAAGTATAACAATACAACATATAAGATTCACTAAGCGTATATATCATCGGACTCTACACTAAGTATAACAATAAAGCATATCATCAAATTACTCTAAAAACTACAGTAAATGCAACATACCATCATATGCCGATCGACCATGGTACTTGTCAGGCGGGTCACGAATGGCACCCCGACAAATTCAGCACGTGGCGGAATGATGTCCCATAGGTTGCACACCTCCTCCTCACTCAACTTCATTCTTTGAGCTACGATGGCATCACCGTGTGGGTCTTGATCATCCTCATCATCCTCATAATCTTCTGCTTTGTTGATATATATCACGGCCAGCTTGGGTCTTTCAGCTCTGAAGGAGAAGCTGATCAACTCACCACCGGTGATACGCATGTTGTCGATGAAACAGACCCATCCATCTCCTCCCACCCGCGTCATCTTTCGTCCTTTCTCGATCTCCATAGTGTAGGGGCCCCCAGGAGCCTCAAAGGTCACAGAGTCTCCAGTCAGTTTGTTGAATTCTGACCTCACATTGCATGGGACGATCTGTGTAGAAAAAGCAAAATGATATATACACGATGCATTAATGTCAATAACACTAAAAACAAAATAGTAGTTACTAGTTTCATATAATTTATTACCGCCGCATGAAGAAAACTAGACTTGAAGTAGATGCCAAATAGCGTGCCAGTTGCAAGGCTACTGGCGCACCTTGACTTGCACCATCGACATGGTGGTGGTGGTGGTGGTGGCGCCATTTCCCTAAAGCAATATGATTAAAGGATTAACGATCCAAAAAGTAAACATAAAGTTTTCGTAGCTAGAGTTCACATGGCAAGCAAAATAACAACTAAAAAGTAAACATAAAGTTCAGTCCAACAATCATAAAGCTAGCAATCTAGTAAACGAATGTCCCCAACTCTTCAGATGAAGCGTCGCTATCAACATGAAATTTGCACTAAACACAAGGTTAAACAATACTAGTAGCTCAATAATCTAGAGATGTAACAAACAAATATATGGCAAAACATAACAATATTTTGATCTCATCTCATCTTCGTTAATCACAACAAAGCACACTAAATAAACTACCCCCTTCTTATCAGTAATCCTAAATCTTGATGATTTCTCCCAACAAAGCACACTAAATAAACATGAGCTTGTAGCTTTGTCTCTCACATGAACAACACCTATACAACATCCTATAGAAGGGCACTTGATACAACCCGAACCGAGCATTTACACAAAATCCATAACATGACATCAGAAAAGTCGAAACCGCCCAACCACAAAGCAAAAAATCAAACATGAGCCAGCCCAATCCATTAATAAGCAAAATACTAGTATGTGATGAACTACTACTCGGTCTCGGCCTCATGGCTTCACACAAAATCGACCGACACAAATGAAATATTTAAATTACTGCCATGCTAGGAGTAGTTTATGGTAAGGATGAAAAAGAAAACATTAATAAGCAAAGACTTTGGCAGGTCAAGTCAAGCAAAATATTGGTACTCCTTCCTATACTACGAGGCGCGTCCAAATCCATTCCAGCACTTATTACACCAACCACTCGCTCTCTGTTTCTCACTCTCACTCCACTGCTCCCTGCTCTGCTCTGCTCTGCTCTCCACTCCACTCCCCGGCAACTGCAAGCCCTGTTGCTCCTCGTCTCCGCCTCGCCGGCCGGCAGCGCAGCGCAGCCCCCGCCGCCTCCTCCCCTGCCTGAGCCGTCGTCGCCTCCCGCACTCTTCCCGTCAACGCGGCCCCCGGATCTGGACCAGCCACACCGTGCTGCCGCCACACACAGTAGCAGGTACCCAACACAACCCTCGATGTTTCTTCTCTCTCTCTCTGACTGAGCCCAACACAACCCTCATTCGCGGCAAATCGATTGGAGCCCCAACAATGAACCCTAACCGAGAGATCGAGAGGATCTACTGTGGCACGCGCAGGGAGGAGGAGATCGAGAGGGGGACTTACGGGGCTGGAGCATCGGAGGAGGCGACAGGCGACCGTGCGTGGTGGCGGCGCATAGCACCGTTGATGGGGGTGAGGCGGCCGGGACGAACCCTAACCGCGGCGGCGTGGTCGTCGGGCGGAGGGGATTGTGTGAGACGAGGGGGGTGCGGGGGCGCTCGGGGGCCGGTTTCCTTTAGCTATAGTAGTGGCGCTGGTTGGAGCACCACGCTACTGCTAAGCCCACCAGCTGTAGCGCCCTTTCAGAACAAACGCTAGAGCTAAGTGGGCTACAGATGCTACCCTGCGGCCCATGTAATAGTAGCCCGGCCCAAACAAACAAACGCTGCTGCTATATGTTAGTAGTAGCGTGTTTTCTACACAGCGCTACTGGTACTTACTAGTAGCATGGGGTAAGAAAACTCGCTACTGGTAAACTTCTATCTATAAGCATTTTCCTAGTAGTGTCTGCCCATTCTGCCACAAAATCTGCAAGTGCGGCTACCTTGATGACCCTGGTCGTGCTGAATTCCAGTTGAAATGCTTGCAGTTTGATGTTCCATTCAGCGACTCTTCCAGCCGAGTTGAGGCTCCTTCGTACCCTTTCCAGGGAGTATGCTGAGACGACCTTGATGGGATGGCCTTGGAAGTAGTGCCGCAGCTTGCGTGAGGCTACCAACAGCGCGGGGAGGAGTTTTTGGGGCATGGGGTACCAGGCCCTTGCGTCCCGTAGCACCGTGCTGACGAAGTACATAGGGTGCTTGACAAGGTTGAGGGTGCTGTGGCAGCTCGCGTCCTCCGGAGGCGGGGGCGCCTCCTGAGACGAGGGGCCCCCCCAACGCTTGGTCGCTTGGAGAGGCCCCCTCTGCTCCGGGTGCGCTCCCCTGTTGAGGCTGATCCTTTTCGGCTGCGATCATGGTTTCTGTGAGGCTTTCTTGGCTTTGTTCTTGTTTGGCAGGTCGGCGGTTGCAGCCTTGATCCGACGCTCCTCCCTAACCGCCAACAGGGCTGCGCTGGCGAAGTAGGGGGTGGATGCAAGGTAGAGCACCAAGGGCTCTCGAGGGCGCGGAGCTACCATCACTGGAGGGCTGGTAAGGTACCTCTTGAGATCTTGGAATGCCTTGTCGGCCTCTTCAGTCCATTCGAAGGGGCCTTTCTTCTTCATCAACTTGAAGAAAGGCAGCGCTCGCTCCCCCAGCTTGGAGATGAAGCGCCCTAAGGCGGTTACACGCCCGGTGAGCTTCTGCATTTCTCTGAGGGCTTTTGGTTGGCTCATGTCTTCGACTGCCTTGACCTTCTCTGGGTTGGCCTTGATGCCCCTATGGGACACGAGGAAGCCCAGGAGCTTACCCGAGGGGACTCCAAACATGCACTTCTCCGGGTTGAGCCGCAGGTCCACTTCATTGAGGCTTGCGAAGGTTTCTTCCAGGTCTTGTATTATGGTTTTTGCCTCCGGAGACTTCACCACAATGTCATCGACGTAAGCTTCAGCGTTCTTCCCGAGCTGCCAGCCCAAGGCGATGTGCATCAGTCGCTGAAAGGTCGACCCTACGTTACGCAACCCAAATGGCATGCAGGTATAGCAGTAGACACCACACGGGGTCAGGAAGGCCATTTTCTCCATGTCTTCTACTGCCATCTTGATCTGGTGATAGCCTGAGAAGGCATCCAGGAAGAACAACAGGTCACACTCAGCGGTAGAGTCGACGATCTAGTCGATGCGAGGGAGCGGGAACGGATCCTGCGGGTAGGCCTTGTCGAGGTTGGTGAAGTCGACGCACATGCATTCCTTTCCCTCCTTTTTTTGTACGACAACGGAGTTGGCCAGCCAATCAGGGTAGCGGACCTCGCGATTGACTCCTACTGCCTCTAACTTGCGGGTTTCTTGGACAATGAAGGCCTGCTTTTCAGTGGACTACCGCCTTGCCCTCTGCTTCACAGGGCGCACGTTGGGGCACACGTTGAGATGATGTTGAATTACATCCCTTGGGACCCCTGCCAGCTAACTAGGCTCCCATGCAAACACCTTCTTTTTTGCACGCAGGAACCTGACCAGGGCCTCCTCCTGCTTAGGCTCAAGGTTGGCGCCTATGGTGAAGGTGGTGCTAGTAGATCCATCCTCGCTGACCGCCAGTAGATTCATCTCCGCCTTGTCTTGGCTGAATAGCTACTTCTTTTTAGCGGGCGCATCCCCCTTAGGCTCGGGGGCGTTTGTGCTGACGGGCTGCGCCAGCGCAGCCATCTTGAAAGCAAGCTTGAGCGCTTGTAGCGCATCCCTTTTGTCCCCGAACACGGTAAGGACGCCGCTGCTCCCGGGCATCTTCATGAGGTCGTATGCCGGGTGAGTCGCTGCAATGAACTGGGCCAAGGCTAGGTAAACAAGGATGGCGTTGTACGGGAGGCCGACGGGGGCGATGTGGAAGTCGATCAGCTCCGTGCGGAAGTTGTCATAGGTGCCGAAGGTCACTGGGAGCCGGACCTATCCCAAGGATCCGGTGAAGCCGCCTCCGACGCCCGAGAAGGGCCTGCTGGGCTGAAGCCGCTCTAACAGCACGTGGAGGAGGCTGAAGACCTCCACCGAGAGCATGTTGAGGCCGGCACCACCATCGATGAGGGTCCTGGTGACGGCCACCTGGCAGATGGTGGGGGTGCATAGCATCGGGAGCGCGCCCGAACCGGTGGGGTTGGAGGGATGATCGTCCGAGTCGAAGGCCAGATCGGCCTTGGGTGCGACCCTGCCGGGGGGGGCTTTTTGGCACTTGAAGGCGGCGTCGATCTGACGGGTGAATGGATTGACGTGGCGGCTCGAAGGTGGTGGCTGTGAGCTGCCCAGGAGAGCTGCGGCGACCGGGAGCACTGGCGCAGCATAGTGGGCGAGGAAGAGGTCGCGCAGCTCCTCCTAGGAGGCCACAGAAGTCGTTGGCAGGTGGAGCAGCCACATGCGTGGAACGCCGGTGAGGGCCATGGGAAACCAGTTCGCCATGATCCTGTCATCGCCCCCGGCCTCGAGGACGGCCTCCTCGTATGCCAGCAGGAAAGCCAGCGGATCCGCCACGCCATTGTAGCGCGGCGACATCTCTGGCTTGAACTTGCACGGCCACTGCACCTGTCCCAAGGCGGGGGTCAAGGCTCGGAGCCCCCTGGCCCTAGTGCTGGCATCAGCAGCTGGAGCGGGCGGTGCGCTGTCTGCCATGAGAGCGAAGCGCGGTGTCGATGGAGAGCGGGTCGATGGAAAGGAGAGCTTCAGCACACCCCTACCTGGCGCGCCAAATGTCGGATTTCTGGTTCCAGCAGACCCTTGAGGTTCGAACTCTGGGGTGCGCACGAAGATCTTTCCCCTACCAACTCGCGTCTCGAAGCCTCGCAAGGAATCTAGGCTAGAAAGAAGAACACACAAGGGACACGAGGTTTATACTGGTTTAGGCCACCATTGTGGTGTAATACCCTACTCCAGTGTGTGGTGTGGTGGATTGCCTCAGGGGCTGATGATGAACAATACAAAGGGAGAACAGCCTCGCGAGGGGCTGTTCTTGAGCTGGTACGACGAACTGTTTGGGTGAGTTCAGTCGCCTCTCTCTAGTGTATGTGCAATCTAGATCCGATCTGTCCCTCTACTGTGGTGTCTAGTCCTATTTATAGAGGGAGGCCCTGGGCCTCTTTCGAAACAATGTGCGGGAAGGGGTCCTGACAGTCCCGCTGGTCTTGGTCTTGTTGCACCGAAACAGTAACCTTTGCCTGATGCCTTGGCCTGTGCTTGCCCCCTTTGCACAAAAGGGGAAACAAGGACACTGCGCAGGCCGGCGCCTGCTTGGCGCCCGCCTGGTCTCGATCGTCATGGCTTGCGTCACGAGCTCCTCGCGAGGTGCCCTGCCTTGATCTCTCTGCCTCCTCGTGAGCCTGCCTAATGAGGCTGCTCCTAAGGAAGCTTCCTATCGTCCGCCCCGCGAGGCTTGGCCCCTCGCGAGGGTCTTCAGCTTGAGCTGATGAAGCTAGGCTGCACTGGGCCCCCACTTGAGCCATGCTGCAGGCTGCAGGCAGGCAAGTCTGTGGACCCCCGTTCCCAGAACGCCGACACTGTCAGCTTCGCCGCCCCCAAGTTGCCTGGCCTCAGGTCCGTGTTCATCCTCTTCATCACCACCTTCGCACGGGGGTCGTCAAGCTCCGCGCGAGACCACGCATCAACGGCCTTGGGCTGCCCCGTAGGCAGCACCAGTCGAGGGTGGATGTGCCCAACATCCACCATGACCCACTTACTCCGGAAGCCTTCGATCCTCTTCCCAGGCTTCGAGATATCATTGGAGTTGGAGTATGCAATAAAGCTCGCACATGCGGTGGTGTGGACACTAGAAACCCGGAGGGAAAAGTAATGCCGCAGCAAGGCTACTGAGGGCATCACTCCAACGTGAGCCTCACAATAGTAGGCGAAAATCGCCAGGAGAAGAACAGAGTTGGGGTGGAGTTGCAGAGCTTGCAAGTTGTATTGACGAAGAACAACAAGGAAGAACTTGGAAAAAGGAGGCACCAGACCGGCGATGATGGCGCTCACCAAGAACGGGTAGAAGGTGCACCCCTTGCCTTCAGGCTGGGCGGAGCCGGCCTTGAGCACAGTCATCCCACTTGTTGCCCTGCGCCATCGTCATCAGGCGCATGAGGCGAGATTCTTCTCTGACACATTCGGGGCATCCAGAGCCGGCGAGTACCAGGCCTCGGTCAGGGTCTTGCGAGGCACCATCGCTTGCCGGATGGAAGGGATTGAGACAGATCTGGAGGATTTCGGAAGCGAGAAGGAGAAGAGCGAGGAAGGGGATCTGGAGCAAGGCGAACGAGAACGAAGAAAGTAAATCTGGCCCGGGTACCCCTTTTTCTCAGATGGGCGGTTGCCGAGGCGTTGTGGGGAAGTGAAGGCGCCCAGGTCCAATCAATCGCCATGCGGCACCCAAGGCCGCAGGCTATTGGGGCCCGCGGTGCTTCGCACTTGCCCCTTCGCTTCTCTGCTAAGCCAAGTCTGGGCACGCCTTGGGCCTGGGGGCTACTATCGGCGTTCTAGGAAGGGGGGTCCCCAGACTTGCCTGCCTGCGGCGTGGCTCATGCGGAGGCCCAGTGTAGCCCAACTTCATCAGCTCAAGCTCAAGACCCTCGCGAGGGGCCAAGCCTCGCGGGACGGATGAAAGGAAGATTCCTCAGGAGCAGCCTCATCAGGCGGGATCGCGAGGAGGCTGAGAGATCAAGGCAGGGTACCTCTCGAGGTGCCCGTGACGCAAGCCATGACGGTCGAGACTAGGCGTGTGCGAGGCGGGCGCCGGCCTGTGCAGTGTCCTTGTTTCCCCTTCGGTGCAAAGGGGGCAAGCATAGGCCAAGGCATCAGGCAAAGGTTACCGTTTCGGTGCAACAAGAACAAGACCAGCAGGACTGTCAGGACCCCAATCCAATGCCACACCGATCTAGCATGTAACACCTCATATCACTTTGCGGCCTCACGCACGGTATCCCCACGGGTGTCGCCTTACTAGGCCCGGGAACGTTTGCGCCTTTTGGCTCACGTATATGATAGTGTCGCTAGCATCCATATGACAAGGAACCCGGGCTGACATGGCTAGTCGTAAACCCAAAGTGGCACTAACTTACAGGGAAAGGCATACATGACCCAGCAACGAACGTGTTGGTCATCAGCGAGTGAATCCGAGCTGTAGCAACCGGGCTAGCAGGACTCTGGTAAACCGGGCTGTAGCGGGCTAACAGGACTCCGGTAAACACCACGTGACATTTCCCTGAAGGGACAGACAAAGGAACGAAGAAGGACACATGCCGGCCAGCCTAAGTGTTTCAGAGCAGTAGCAAGCTACCAAGGCTAAGTGGAAGCACTAGGAGACATTTCCCGGGAAGAGAGGCTACCAAGGATAAACAACTAGATAGTCAGATCCCACACATACCAAGCATTTCAATAACATACACACAATATGCTCGATATGTGCAAATACAACATGGCATCACAACATGACTCTACAACTCAAGTATTTTATTCAATAGGCTCTGAGGAGCGAGATATTACAAACATGGGTCTCTCGACCCAGCATTCAGAGCATACAAGTCAAAGCACATGCAGAAGCTTAACATGTCTGAGTACAGACAACTATAAATGAAAAAGGCTGAGAAGCCTGACTATCTACTAGCTCCTGCCGAGGGCACAAGATCATAGTTGAGGTAACAAGCTAAACGTCGAAGTCCACGCGAAATTACTAATGAGACCGAAGTCTCTCTGCAAAAACATAAAATAGGCAAACGTGAGTACAAATGTACCCAGCAAGACTTACATCAGAACTACCTACATATGCATCATTATCAACAAAGGGGGCAGTGGAGTTTAACTGCAGCAAGCCAGCTTTGACTAAGTGGCTATCTTGAACTACGACTGCAAGTAACTCTTCGAGGTGGCGCACATGAGTCCACATATTCACCGTGTCAATACACCACTATGGGTCCGCTCCCGTCTCCCTACGAGAACGCCATCCATAGCACTCATGCTTATCTTGCGCATTTTAGAGTATCCAATTTCACTTGTCTATGAACTGTACAGGCAACCCAGAAGTCCTTTACCACGGACATGGCTATTCGAATAGATCATATTAAACCTGCAGGGGTGTACTTCTTCACACACGCTCTCGCCACTTACTACCATGTACACCTCGTGTATCTCGGCAACCTTCAAGCGGAAGCCTGGCGAGGGAGTTGGCCACGACCTGACTAACCACACATGTCTCTCGTCCAGGTTTATCGCCTATTCGGGTTCCATCCGCAAGGAGTTCCGGCCGGGGTTTAGCTCACGGCCCCAAACGATGTGAGCAGGGTTCCCAAGCCCACCTCAACGGGTGGATCTACGCTTGGTACACCAGCCACGGTGCCTAGTCTGTCCCAAGCCCACCTGTACCGGGTGCCACTTGGTAGACTACTAACACTACCTACAAACACCAGAAACTAGTTGCAACTCCTGGACAGAGATCGAGTTGATTAATAACTCGAGAGGGGCTGAGTTACCGGAACCCAATGTGTGGTAGTAACTGTTCATGGATCACAAACACAGAACTCAGTTCCTGAGGACGGTTTCAATGAGACAACCCACCATGTACTCCAACATGGCCTCTCACCGCTACCTTTACCAAATCATGTTCACACACTTAGCTCACACACAGTAGGACATGTTCAACACCATTCCGATTCATCCCCGATGAATAAGACCCGACTCAACTCTAAGCAGTAGTAGGCATGACAAACAAGCAAGAATGACTAGGCACATCAGGGCTCAAATAACTCCTACTCATGCTAGTGGGTTTAATCTAATTACTGTGGCAATGACAGGTCATGCAGAGGAAAAGGGGTTCAACTACCGTAGCAAGTAACACATGAGTCGTTGTTGTCCTAATGCAGTAAAAGAGAGCAGGAGTGAGAGAGTGGGATTGTATCGGAATGAACAAGGGTGTTTTTCTTACCTGGCACTTCTGAAGATATTATAGCTCTTCATTGGTATCATCAAACTCATCGTCGGGATAGGCCTACCGAGAGGGGACAAGCACCGGCAATAGAGAAGAACACAATCAATGCAAATGCGACAATATGATGCATGATCATGACATGGAGATATGCTATGATTTGTACTAATGCATCTAGCAACAATTTAAATGAAGGCCATATCAACAAAGGGTTCATATGCAAACTCCATAAGGGGTATTTAAAATGCCATTATCATGTTTTTCACTTATACAGGGGGTATAAGTTGGTTGAACATGCATGAAAGTAGCATAAATGGATAGATTGGATTTTTCTGATAATTTTTCATATATAAAACTTTTCATTTGCAGTTGCGGTTGAATTACTATGAATTATTGAAATTTAAATCATTTTCTGGATTTTCCTGGATTATTTAGAATTAAACAAAATCCAGTAAATGATTTAACGCGTCAGCATAACGTCAGCATGACGTAAGCGAGTCAATAGGGCACGGTCCAGGTCAAACCTGACCAGTGGGTTCAACTGGTCAGTGGCTGGGGCTGGTTAGTGTCGCTGACATGTGGGCCCAGTCAACAGCCACGTCAGCTTGGTCGAAGCTGATGCATGGGTCCCGTCGAATTAGACTAATCCTATCTAATTTCATTAGCTGGTTAATTAAACCGGTGGGGCCCCACTATCATTGACACTTGGGGTTAAATTAATTGGTGATTAGCGCTAATTAATCCTGCGCCACGTCAGCTAGTCGGGCGGCTAACCGCCGGCGGTAAGCAAACGCGGCGGCGCTCGTCGTTCTGGTGATTCCGGTGACGGGAGCATGCGGGGCTAGTCCCGTTGGAATGGCCATGACGCTTCGCGTCCAACGGTGGTTGTGTCTGCAGCTAGGGTGGCCGATAGCGATGGCGAGGAGCTCGGCCGCGGTGGCTGGAGCTCAGGTGAGGCGCGAGCGGTGGCTACGGTGCAAAACAGGAGCAATAGGTGAGGGTTTTGGGGTCCTGGCGTGGCACTGAGCACCATGGTGTGCTCGGTCGCGGCTGTAGGTGATAGTGGCCACGACAGCGACATGAACGGCGGCGATGAGCTCTCGGCTCTGACGACTAGCATGGCTAGTGAACGGAAACGAGCTCGAGGAGTAGGGGAGAAGATGGTGGAGCTCACATCAAAGTCGAAGCGGAGCTCGGCAGGCTCGGGGAGGCGTCGGAGACGGCGAATCGGCGGCGACAATCTTCGGCGGCCGGCGAGGGAGACGGCGGCAGTGGCGGCGCAGCATAGCTTCTGGCGCCGTGTGACTCGGTGGGGAGGACGAAGACAGCGAGGCGGAGACGCCTGTGATGGAGAGGGAGCGGGGGAGTGGCTGTGGCCGTGGCGGTGCTCGTGGGCGGTCTCGTGTGCATCCGGGGATGAGCCAGGGAGAGAGACAGAGGAGGGAGAGGGCACGGGGAGAGAAAGAGGTGCCCGGGGGGTGCGTGGCGTGTTCAGGGCGTCGGGGGAGTGAAGCAGGCAGGGTAGAGGTGGCCTGCGCGTGGCCAGTAGGCGGCGAGCACGCGCCCCTGTCCTTCTGTCCAAGGAGGAAGACGACAGGGGGGGAAGTGGCTGCAGGGCTGGGCTGCTGGGCTGGCCCTGGTGGGCTGACTCTGGTGGGCCGCATAGGTAAGTCCAGGTGAGCTCTTTCTCTCTCTTTTCTATTTTTGTTTCTGTTTTCTAATTTCGCAGTTTGTTTTTGATCCAGTTTTAAAAACCAAATCAATCTTATAAATCTTGAAAATATTCATGAGCACTTTCTGAATTATTTCAGTGCCCCACAAATTATTCCAACATTATTTGAGCATTTAAATTATTTATAGTGTTTAAATGCCCAAAGTCAAATACAATATGATTTAATTCAAAAATCCAGAAATGACCTAGAAATATGTTCATCATTTTTGGCAGAGGTTTTTGCCTTTATCAAAAATGATGAACATTTCCAAAGGTCATTTTGGGTTCATTGAAGATTATTTTAGGTTGAACCTATTTGATTTGATCTGGTGTTAGGGTTTGAACAATCCCCATTTTAGGTTTAAATGAAATTTAAACTTGATGCAGCAACCAAGCTAGTCCAAGTGCATAGCAAGGCTAGGGACGTGACAACTCACCCCCACTAAACAAGAATCTCGACCCGAGATTCAAGACATGAGGTAATAAGACAGAGGGGACACAAAGCTAGCACAATCTTCATGATCCAGTTTGCACTTCATAAGAACCTTGATTCGATCATCAACTTTGTCTCGACGTCTTGCTTTGAGAACTCCAACTTACATGACAACGAGAGGGAAAGAAAGACTCTGGAAGGATCGATCTTCTCGAAGATCGAACAACTCAGGATCAACTCATGGAATGAGATATTGAAACATCTCTTGAGCTGAGACATGAAGCATACATCTGAAGGAATGGAGTGAGATAGGTGACGAGAGTTCACTAGGTAGTCAACAATTCTACACTTAAGAGGTTGGTGAATGGTTGTCAACGTAGCAAGGAGTTGAGTTGCCATGATACCATAATGAGACATCTTAGATGAGGGGACTCGCAGAATCATCCCTTAAGTGGAAAAAAGAATTACCTTTGATTCAAAGATCATTGGAGCTCTTTATACCAGCTTAAGGCAAATCACAATCGATTATTTGAAAGAGTTCAAAGGAATGACATACTCAGACTAGAAAGGAAACTAGAGTTATAAGACAACTCGGCAAACGGAAGGCACATTCCAATAGATACCGAGAATATAACCTAGTGCCTGAGTGCGCTCTCCAGAAATTGAGCATTTCCATATCCATCAAGGTTTGCCAACATCTATGCCAAGATGTTGGTGACACCTCGTACTATCATGATGACTAGTGATGGACGATGCAGATGCAAAGGAAGATAACACCTTCTCAGATTTCACCTTAGCAAGGAGAAGGAAACAAAATCTGGATGATCGACCAAGAGACATTTAGCACTCCGCTTCTAATGTTCTCCTTGATGTTCCACATACCACAGTCGTACTTAAGGCATTAACGTGGCCATCAAGTATAGGTCGGACTTCGGGAGCTCAAGAATCCATTAGGAATAATTATGGAAGTAAATCCTACGAAATCCTTATGGGGAGGTGGCCAACTTCCTCAATCAAGATACTACAATAATGGATCTTCCGACTGGGTGTGTTGGCCACGACATCCACTTTACCGGGTTACAGCGTGACCAACTTTATAGTTCTTGGGAAACGTTCCAACCATCAAGTCTGCCTGAGATTCAGATCTGGTTGGTGTCAGAATATTCCACACTCGTCAAGTCCAGAAAAATGAAAGTTTGCAACACAAATCGACGAGATGGCGTTGCGAGATTCTCAGGAGATGAACTATGATAGCAAGCTCCAAACCATGAGCTGGTTCTGCCACACACATGTGGACACACTGTCGTAGACAAGCATGACCACGTAGTGGTCTTATGATGAAACACTACCGAGTTCTGGTTGGGAACCATCATTGAAGATAACGAAGTCTTGTGCATGTCCATCTAGGCCCTTCGGGAACAGCATTTGAACTTCTTATCCTTGAACAAATCAATCATTGGCTTTGTGTGCTAGGAATACATATGGAATGGAGATGATTAGTCTATCAAACCATAGAATACTTGGCACATGCGTGACTGACTTGGGATGATTCCAAAGGAAGAAAAAACAAACTTTCTTGAATTCATGGCGGCAATTTACATCAGATACACGTGAATTAGAGGAAGTCACTTCTCTCATCCAAACATATACCTCAGGGACAGAACTCGAAGGCATTGTTTACAAAGTTTCCAACACTAGCTTAATGTCCAACAGAATCATGGAGAAGATAAGGATGTTGTCGATGGCTCAACAACAATTCATCCAGGTTTCCATATAAATGGAATTCCACAATGTGAACAAGGTGATAGCATTGGTCAGACCCGAAAGATATAATGGTGTATGCTCGAGGAAATAACCACGAGTAAGACAACATTACGAATATTGTTGGGTTTGATTTGATTTGACGAT
The DNA here is from genome assembly GCF_018294505.1 of Triticum aestivum. Taxonomy (NCBI): domain Eukaryota; kingdom Viridiplantae; phylum Streptophyta; class Magnoliopsida; order Poales; family Poaceae; genus Triticum; species Triticum aestivum. The sequence goes on along the minus strand of NC_057810.1, from coordinate 300,381,395 downwards.
AGCCCATACTCAAATCAAAGGTTGACATGACAATAGACACAACAACTGATCATGAGGATCAACCAATGAATATCATCTTTCTTCAACACACACAACACAAAGATATCCCTTTGGAATGAACTGAGTCGGACAAGCTTTTATCTTCCAACTCTCCAAGTTATCATTTAGCTTAGCCAACTAGTTTAGGGTATCCAACACAGATTCTTGGAGAAGGATGGTTTACATGAAACCAACTTGATCACGAGCTCAACATAACGGTCAGGGGACAACCTGGTGATACTTCCGGGAAGATATCCGGAATATCATGAACCACCGACATGTTACTAAGCTCGAGAACAATCTTGCTTTTCAGGGCAAGACGATATGATCAATAGAGCGAGGGATTGATTCAATCCTAACTCATTGATCGGAGAGTGCACCGGAAATAAGAACTAGGTAGCACGATTAGCCTTAGGATGATGATTCAATAATAAACACGCTAAGAATGAGGTTATTGTCCATTTAACTACCAAGCAACGGAGTTGCTAGAAGTATTGATTTCACACATCACGGTTCACTTGTCGGCATTCTGGTTGCGACAACACGGAACCGAGGGATGAATAATGATGGCAAGAAGTATCACTGCGTCAAGAATTCATGAGAGATGGTGCAGTTCTCAGGACAATCTTGACATCAAGGGGGTAATACTCCGAGGTAGAACAGAACAAAAGCTGGATTGGCATTTTGATCTGCGGAATACAACTACTTTGACCAGTCCAAGAAATGGATGAGGTGCTGGAGTTTGTTTCTCGTAGTCATCCCAGAACATAATGGCTTGACGGACCACAAGAATAATAGGCATCGATGAACATGAGTGCACAACTACTCCTGACTATCAACTGATAGACGACGGCCGGAAAAAACCTAAAGAGGGACAACTCAAAGGAACATATGATTTTCTGAGTTGTGATGCATGGACTAGCACGTCGAACGCGTTCAACATATTTCTTCCGGATAACCCATGCAGAAATGTTGAACTGGCAGAGTCACAATATAGAATCGAGAACTCGTCAAGAGCACTCTGGTTGTGATCTTTCGGTTTAGTTAGGAACTTCTGCCAAAATGGTTCATGGTATTTGGAGGAAGGGAATACCACGGACCTCGAGGACTATCGCAAAGGTTACTAATAACCTAAAGAAACTAGCAAACACTAACAACATGAGGTAGGTAGAGTGAATCAAGGGTTCAAGAGCCCAAGAATAGAATACCTACCAACTAAATGGCATCACGGGATGCTCTCAAGAATGATGGCCAGAATCATCACACTGGGAATATAAAGCATTGCTAGATTAGTGGGTGGTTCTCTAGGATGCCTAGGGTCATAATAATGGCTCCAACATATATGTCGAGGCAATAGAGTACCTCAACTCATCGATTAGTGTGATTAAACTGGCCTAAAGGGACAACAAGTACGGGACGAAGGGATTTGCAAATGCATCAGACTGTTTAGAAACCTGGGATGACTCGGACAGCATAACGGCTGTAAATGCTCAAAAAGATTTGAGACATCCTGCAAAATGGTGGCATAACCACTCGATCTCACAGTATCAATGTTCCGGGATCAACTGTCAACACACAGAAGTAGTAAGAATAGAACTGAGGCTTGAGTCCAACAATCCTATAAATCTACGGATTAGTAACACGTGATCCTGATAGAAAGAAGAGAAGGCCTAGTTCCTTAACCCCGTAGGAAACATAAGATGACTCGGATCAGAGGGTATGAGGTATAAGGAGTAAAAAGAGCCTTACGTTCCATCCCACAATCAAGTCCCTTATATAAATAAAGAATTTCTAGACTCAACTTCGACCAGTTTGGCTTGGTAATCCTATAGGCAGTCAAGCTCTGATACCAAAGCTGTCAGGACCCCGATCTAATGTCACACCGATCTAGCATGTAACACCTCATATCACTTTGCGGCCTCACGCACGGTATCCCCACGGGTGTCGCCTTACCAGGCCCGGGACCATTTGCGCCTTTTGGCTCACGTATATGATAGTGTCGCTAGTCATAAACCCAAAGTGGCACTAACTTACAGGGACAGGCATACATGACCCAGCAACGAACGTGTCGGTCATCAGCGATTGAATCCGGGCTGTAGCAACTGGGCTAGCAGGACTCCGGTAAACCGGGCTGTAGCGGGCTAACAGGACTCCGGTAAACACCGCGTGACATTTCAACGAAGGGACAGACACAGGAATGAAGAAGGACACATGCCGGCCAGCCTAAGTGTTCCAGAGCAGTAGTAAGCTACCAAGGCTCAGTGGAAGCACTAGGAGACATTTCCCGGTAAGAGAGGCTACCAAGGATAAACAACTAGATAGTCAGATCACACACATACCAAGCATTTCAATAACATACACACAATATGCTCGATATGTGCAAATACAACATGGCATCACAACATGACTCTACAACTCAAGTATTTTATTCAATAGGCTCCGAGGAGCGAGATATTACAAACATGGGTCTCTCGACCCAGCATTCAGAGCATACAAGTCAAAGCACGTGCGAAAGCTTAACATGTCTGAGTACAGACAACTATAAATGAAAAAGGCTGAGAAGCCTGACTATCTACTAGATCCTGCCGAGGGCACAAGATCGTAGCTGAGGTAACAAGCTAAACGTCGAAGTCCACGCGAAATTACTAATGAGACCGAAGTCTCTCTGCAAAAATATAAAATAGGCAAACGTGAGTACAAATGTAGCCAGCAAGACTTACATCAGAACTATCTACATATGCATCATTATCAACAAAGGGGTGGTGGAGTTTAACTGTAGCAAGCCAGCTTTGACTCAGTGGCTATCCTGAACTACGACTGCAAGTAACTCTTTGAGGTGGCGCTCACGAGTCCACATATTCACCATGTCAATACACCACTATGGATCCGCTCCCATCTCCCTACGAGAACACCATCCATAGCACTCACGCTTATCTTGCGCATTTTAGAGTATCCAATTTCACTTGTCTATGAACTATACAGGCAACCCAGAAGTCCTTTACCGCGTACTTGGCTATTCAAATAGATCATATTAACCCTGCAGGGGTGTACTTATTCACACACGCTCTCGCCACTTACCGCCATGTACACCTCGTATATCTCGGCAACCTTCAAGCGGAAGCCTGGCGAGGGAGTCGGCCACGACCTGACTAACCACACAAGTCTCTCGTCCAGGTTTATCGCCTATTCGGGTTCAATCCGCAAGGAGATCTAGCCGGGGTGTCGCTCACGGCCCCAAATGATGTGAGCAGGGTTCCCAAGCCCACCTCGACGGGTGGATCTACGCTTGGTACATCGTGCCATGGTGCCTAGTCTGTCCCAAGCCCACCTGTACCGGGTGCCACTTGGTAGACTACTAACACTACCTACAAACACCAGAAACTAGTTGCAACTCCTGGACAGAGATCGAGTTGATTAATAAGTCGAGAGGGGACGAGTTACCCTAATGTAGTAAAAGAGAGCAGGAGCGAGAGAGTGGGAATGTATCGGAATGAACAAGGGGTTTTTGCTTGCCTGGCACTTCTGAAGATATTATAGCTCTCCATTGGTGTCATCGAACTCATCGTCGGGATACGCCTACCAAGAGGGGACAAGCACCGGCAATAGAGAAGAACACAATCAATGCAAATGCGACAATATGATGCATGATAATGACATGGAAATATGCTATGCTTTATACTAATGCATCTAGCAACAATTTAAATGAAGTCCATATGAACCAAGGGTTCATATGCAAACTCCATAAGGGGTATTTAAAATGCCATTATCGTGTTTTTCACTTATACAGGGCGTATAAGTTGGTGGAACATGCATGAAATAGCATAAATGGATAGATTGGATTTTTCTGATAATTTTTCATATATAAAACTTTTCATTTGGAGTTGCGGTTGAATAACTATGAATTTTTGAAATTTAAATCATTTTCTGGATTTTCCTGGATTATTTAGAATTAAAAAATCCAGTAAATGATTTAACGCGTCAGCATGATGTAAGAGAGTCAACAGGGCACGGTCCAGGTCAAACCGGACCAGTGGGGTCAACTGGTCAGTGGCTGGGGCTGGTTAGTGTCGCTGACATGTGGGCCCAGTCAACAGCCACGTCAGCTTGGTCAAAGCTGACGCGTGGGTCCCGTCGAATTAGACTAATCATATCTAATTTCGTTAGCTGGTTAATTAAACCGGTGGGTCCCGACTGTCATTGACACTTGGGGTTAAATTAATTGGTGATTAGCGCTAATTAATCCTGCGCCACGTCAGCTAGTCGGGCGGCTAACCGCCGGCGGTAAGCCAACACGGCGGCGCTCGTCGTTCCGGCAATTCCGGTGAAGGGAGCATGCGGGGCTAGTCCTGTTGGAACGGCCATGACGCGGCGCGTCCAACGGTGGCTGTGTCTGCAGCTAGGGTGGCTGATAGCGACGGCGAGGAGCTCGGCCACGGCGGCCGGAGCTCAGGTGAGGCGCGAGCGGTGGCTACGGTGCACAACAGGAGGAATAGGTGAGGGTTTTGGGGTCCTGGCATGGCGCTGAGCACCATGGTGTGCTCGGTCGCAGCCGTAGGTGACAATGGCCACGACGGCGACATGAACAGTGGCGATGAGCTCTCGGCTCCGACGGCTAGCACGGCTAGTGAACGGAAACGAGCTCGAGGAGTAGGGGAGAAGACGGCGGAGCTCACATCAGAGTCGAAGCGCAGCTCGGCAGGCTCGGGGAGGCGTCGGAGACGGCGAATTGCCAACGACGATCTTCAGCGGCCGACGAGGGAGACGGCAGCGGTGGCAGCGTAACAGAGCTTCTGACGCCGCGTGACTCGGTGGGGAGGACGAAGACAGCAAGGCGGAGACGCCTGGGATGGAGAGGGAGCGGGGGAGTGGCTGTGGCCGCGGCGGTGCTCGTTGGCGGTCTCGGGTGCGTCCGGGGATGAGCGAGGGAGAGAGACAGAGGTGGGAGAGGGCACGGGGAGAGAGAGAGGGGCCCGGGGGAGTGTGTGGCGTGTTCAGGGCGTCGGGGAGTGAAGCAGGCAAGGTGGAGGTGGCCTGCGCGTGGCTAGCAGGCGGCGAGCCCGTGCCCCTGTCCTTCTGTCCAAGGAGGAAGACGACAGGGGGGAAGTGCTTGCTGGGCTGGGCTGCTGGGCTGGCCCTGGTGGGCTGACTCTGGTGGGCTGCACAGGTAAGTCCAGGTGAGCTCTTTCTCTCTCTTTTCTATTTTTGTTTCTGTTTTCTAATTTCACAGTTTGTTTTTTATCCAGTTTTAAAAACCAAATCAATCTTATAAATCTTGAAAATATTCATGAGCACTTTCTGAATTATTTCAGTGCCCCACAAATAATTCCAACATTATTTGAGCATTTAAATTATTTATAGTGTTTAAATGCCCAAAGTCAAATACAATATGATTTAATTCAAAAATCCAGAAATGACCTAGAAATATGTTCATCATTTTTGGCAGAGGTTTTTACCTTTATCAGAAATGATGAACATTTCCAAAGGGCATTTTGGGTTCATTGAAGATTATTTTAGGTCGAACCTATTTGATTTGATCTGGTGTTAGGGTTTCAACAATCCCCATTTCAAGTTTAAATGAAATTTAAACATCATGCAGCAACCAAACTAGTCCAAGTGCATAGCAAGGCTAGGGACGTGACAGGGACGGCAGGATGGAGGTCACCGTCGAGCCCAGGACGGCGTTATCGTCAGAGTCTTTGGCAGTCAAAGACCAACTTTAGTCAGGATAAGTGTACTAGATGTTCCCTTCAAAATGGCCAATTGTTGGCGCCCTTCCCACTCATTATTTGGGAAGAGGCCCTGGGCCTCCCTCTATAAATAGAGCTAGCCACCACAAAGTAGAAAATATGATTTTGGGGGGTAGACTAGAGAGAGAGAGAGGCGACTGAACTCACCCAAGCAGTTCATCGCACCAGCTCAAGTACAGCCCCTCGCGAGGCTATTCTCCCTTTGTATTGTTCATCATCAGCCCCTGAGGCAATCTACCACACCACACACTGGAGTAGGGTATTACACCTCAATGGTGGCCTAAACCACTATAAACCTCGTGTTCCTTGTGTGTTCATCTTTCTAGCTTAGATCCCTTGTGAGGCTTCGAGACGTGAGTTGGTAGGGGAAAGACCTTCGCGCACACCCCAGAGTTCGAACCTCAAGGGTCTGCCGGAACCCGAAATCCGATAGGTTGTGAATTGTCAGGAGGAGCTTAGGGTTGTTAGTATTTGCAGGTTGTGAATTGTGTTTTGTGTTGTGTATTTTGAGAGTACTTTCAGATATGAATGTCTTTTGAATTTCAGATTTGCAGTATTGAGCATATGAAGTATTTTTTGAATTCTAGAGATCTATTTTTAGCACTTAAAAAAATGTAGTTTCATAGGAGTATAAAAGTGCAGACAATGTGATTCTCACAGAAGAAACTGCAAGTTTCAGTTTCAGATAAGAAACTACAAGTTCAGTTTCAGATAAGAAACTACAACTTTCAGAGGCAGAGCATTCATATTAACACGGCCTTTTCAAACAGGGTTAACATCATGTTGGAAGTTTTATTCATGGTCGAAAATGGAACTACCAGCCAGTTAACATCATGCTGATCAACATTCATGCATAGCACATCTTCATATGATGCACAGTCAAAATGCCCACACAATGTCGAGTGTGCAAAACACAGAGAAAACGAGGGACGAAATTTTGGCCAGTGTTGGACATGGTGTGCATAGATGACAATGGGGACCCACATGTCAATAAAGGCAGAGGCAAAAAATTTGGAGATATTTTCCCTGCATAGGTGGAATCGAATCCAGGCGGAACAGCTGTCGGGTAGTGTCACTTGGCCACTAGGCTAGTTCAGTAGTTTTGTTAATAATAAGGCACTTCCTCAGGTGGTCGGATCTCCTCCTGCGCCTTTGTGCGCTCGCCGCGACGCTGCTGTCTGCAAGTATCAGCTGGGTTTTGGGCTGCTCCGTCCAGGCTTTCATTTTTAACATGCGCAGCCCAGGACCTCGGACGGGAGGTCCATAGGCCTGTTTGTATTTTCTTGAGGGCCGTCATGTATCGACCGGCCTATGGACCTCCCATCCGAGGTTTTACTTTTCCTGAAACATCGGCAGCCCAATTTATGTATTTTTTTGAAGAAAACTGTCACGACCGGTTTTCCAATAAAAATATTTATTGAGAAACCAATCTTTTGAGTCCAGTATGAGAGAAATCCTCCTCACTGGTAGACAAATTCTTGATACAATAAGCTAGTAGCATAAAATATATTACAGGGTCGAACTACGGTGGCTCAACCAAATTATTACAAGCACACCAATAATTATACATAATGGCGGACATGACACAGTGGTGTGGAGGCATACTACTGACTCGAGGATAGGGCGGTGGTGGAAAAACACAGCGGGGAGAGAAATACAAGACTCTAAGTCTGTCATCTCATCAAGCGTCGAGGTGAGGCTCGATGAATTTATTTGGTAGCGGAAGCGGATATAAAACAGTGACCAAATCCAGGGTCGCACGAGACTGACTAGGACTCCTCAAGGTGTCGGACTCGCTATCATACTCTTCATCCATGAGATCGCCTTCGTCAGCATCTGGCCAAATCAACAAGCCAGTGAGTACTTTGAAAGTACTCGCAAGACAGTTCGGACGTAAGATATAACAAATGCATGCATGGATGCGTCATGAATAATTCACCAAGGTACATTCAAAAATTAGCATAACAAGGTAAGTAAAAGGGAAACGGCGGTAGTCCGCCTGAAATCCCAATAAAACACAAATGAATACCGATCGGGTGTCTGAAGCGACGCCTCGAAAGGTTAATAAATAAATAAAAGGAAATGATGCCACAGTCGGGCGTTTTAGCGACGCCACATAAAGGGCTTTAAAAGAAATGCCACAGTCGGACGTCGGGGCGACATCACAGAAAGGGCTTTAAAAGAAATGCCACAGTCGGACGTCGGGGCGACATCACAGAAAGGGCTTTAAAAGAAATGCCACAGTCGGACGTCGGGGCGACATCACAGAAAGGGCTTTAAAAGAAATGCCACAGTCGGACGTCGGGGCGACATCACAGAAAGGGCTTTAAAAGAAATGCCACAGTCGGACGTCGGGGCGACATCACAGAGAGGGCTTTAAAAGAAATGCCACAGTCG